>NC_048590.1:21995912-22295912 GCF_013265735.2 Oncorhynchus mykiss
CTCCTTCAGTCTCGTTCCCTCCTCCCTCGATCCCCTCTCCTTACTCGCGTTCTTTGAGCAGGACCTTCTGTGATTCGTCGAGGCGGAGCTGGAGGGCGTTGATCTTGCCGGGGTCCTCCTCCATGGCAGCGATGTCATCCCAGAGCAGCCGGCTGCGGTCCTGACGACTCAGGGCAGAACGCAGGCTGCTGGCACTACGGGCGTCCCACGAGTCTGGACCTTCCGCCTTGGACCTCAGCACTGACTCCAACAGCTCCAGCTCCTAGGGGAAGGGAGAGATAGAAGGGAAGAAACAATGACAGAGGATCGAGAAAGTGGAAGGGAGGGAGCGAGGGACAGACAGAGGGCGTAAGGAAAAGGGAGAATCCGGGAGAATGACCAGAGAGAAGAGAGGAATGAGGAAGAGGGATATATGCAATTTCATTCAATGTTAGTCTTCACCTGTTGTTTACGAAGCATATGACAAATCAAATTTGATTTGATTAGATGAACCATTCAGTGGAGTCACTCCACTCTGAAACCCCGACGTCAGCCATCACAGCTCCACTCCAAGAGAGAAGGCTGGAGAGCGAAGCACACTCCGAGACGCAAATATTTACTTTTCTTAATTAAACCCCACCAGGGAGACAGGTTTTTTCCTAACTCAACAGCGCCGGTACAGCAGCTATCATATTACGCCCTATCCCAATTCCCTGTCTATAAAAATTTAACTCCCAAGACGTTTGACGGAGAAATCAAAAACTTTTTCAACCACATATTTTTTCTTCTCTTCCTTCTCTTCCTGTCTCTGGGAACCACGCAGGGCTCCGGACCCTCTGCCAACCTCCTGTTACTGAGAGAGCTGAGCACAAGAGCACAACCATCCGATTGAAGGAAAAACACAGCCTGTTACCAGCGGTGGCCAGCAGGGGGACCTAGAGGCTCATGTATGAGGTGGAGGTGAGCGAGCAGCCGCTGCTCCTCTCACTCAACCCGCCACATGTGGAAGCACTCAGCGTGTCTGTGTAAGACAGAGGGAGAGAACAATGGAGGGGCAGGAAATGGGATTGTATGTGAGCATCCCCACAATGCCCAGCTCATTTTCATGCTGCTGTTTATCCAACAGTGATTTATTATACACGGCCAGCTGCTTGCCTAGGGAGAGCTCAGTGTTGGCCCATGGTGAGCCACTGAGGAAGAATCTGACTGGACATTCTCCTCCAGGTTGTGTTGTACGTCTTCTCATGATTCACTTATTTTCTGTTTCCCCTTTGGCTCCAGACTGGGAAACTGAGAATGGTTATCGTCATTACCTTTCATGCCTGAAGTGGACCTCCTGTTCAGTATGAGTGTGAGAGTGTGTGTCTGTCAGAGTGTTTCCAAGGAAACAGCAGCCCACCCCGTGTGTGAGTTGGCTGAAGGTCAAGTCCGATTGCTAATGACACTGATCTGTATTCACTGCTGCTTGAGTTGCATACAGCTGAACACTCCTTTCCAAGTTACACATTTCCTAAAAAACAGAAACCTCATCTTGTCCAACTCTCAACAACACGATCTAAGTCTAAGGGACTTGAATATACATTATGATCCCAGGTAGAATGCTACCCTACTGTAAACCTGATGAGCCAGCTCAGGGAGTCTATTTTGACCTGTGTCTAATTGACAAAGGACATCTGAGAACACTAACAGCTACAATGCCTTCCAATCATGCAAGATGACTGGCTTTTCTGTGACAGGAAGCTTGTTTTATTTTGTGTCTAACAGGGACTTTCCTCTCCCTCCAAAGTGTCTGAGAATATGAGGCTCACAGAGAAAGGACTGGGCTTCAATGATGCAGTACCAAAGCTGTGCCCCTTGGGTAGAAGATAGGGTGGTGCAGGGGGGATTCTATTTTAACAACAAAAGCTACACTTCAGCAGAGCTCCCACTGAGGCACAATGCTGGAGGTTAAGCTCTGAGACATATCTGCTGCTGGCTCTTCATTAACAAGATGAAACGCTGGCCCAAATAAGTGACTGGTGCTATATCTTCTACCAAGAACTTTGACCAACCTTTCCCCTGGCTCAGATCTGTGCTGGGTTATAGAGTACTGTAGTGTGTCTCTGACATTGTTTGGTACTAAAGTGTGTGACCATTCTCCCACCTTTTGTCTGTCAGGTTTATCTGTGTCCACATCTCTCACTGGTTCTTGTTCTGGTGACCCGGGCCCCTCGCCCACCCTGTCCTGCTTGCTGTCCACAAGGGGCTGTGAGGAGGAGGAGGGTGGGGTGGTGGGTGGTGCTGAGGGGGCGTGGGAGGGCGAGGCCTGGTCAGCACGGAGACGCAGTGCTTCCTGTCTGAGTGTCTCGTTCTCGGAGGCCAGTTCTTGGCGCTCCCGACGTGCGCCCATCAGCTCCTTGGTCAGGGTGTCCAGCCTCTGGCGGAGCTGCCGCACCTCGTCCCGTGCCCGGTTCCTCTCGGAGCGCACCTTGCTCCACTTCTCCCTCCAGTTGGCCGTGCAGTCCGACCACCAGCGCATGGTCTTCTCCATCTGGGCAGCTCGCGCCCTGGCCTCCTCCAGCTCCCTCAGACGTAGCTCCTCACGGCTCTCCCAGTCCCCAGACTCGCCCAGGCCAGGGGAGAGCAGCAGGGGAGGGCTGGAGCTGGGGGTGCCCCCCGTGGGGCTGGGCGTGTGGGTCAGGCTATCAGGAGAGCGGACCCTGTCCGGCCCCAGGCCCAGGCCACAGAGCAGGCCCGCCCCGGACTTAGCGGCCTCGGCCATGTGGGGGCTAGGGGTGTGGTTCATCACAGAGCCGATGATGATCCAGGAAAGAGCAGGAAACACGAGCGATGCTGTGCACTCAGGAGTGCATGGTCGCCTTTACTCAGTTGGCTACCTGCAGATTCAAACACAAAATGGAGACTCTGGTTAGTTGGACAGTACTAGGGCTGTTGCAGTGACCATATTACCACCACACCTGCGGTCACGAGTCATGAAGACAGCCAAATTCCACATGACCGTTTAGTCACGGTAATTAGTCTTCTCCAAGCTCTGATGCTGCTGGTCATTAGTAGCCAACAAACCTTGCTAACTGCCTGGTACTCAGCAGTCTATTGTCCTTCTAATCACTCTGACATCAACGCTAATGTATTCAAAAATCTAATCAAACATTTCATGAGAGCCCATGAGGTCATGTTGCGCAAAATGTCTATAGGCTATGCAATTGCGTGAGAAAACAGAGTGATGGCCACTAATAAAAAGAGGAGGATTCCACCAGCTTTCTATAGGCTAGGTCTACTATATTTATTTCTCAACTTTCCTAATATTAAGCACATTGCTTTTATTTACAACAGGACTATAGCCTACCTGGTTGACATGTAAATAAACCATGGGGAAAAGCATCCTCCATTCACTATTTAAGTGCATAGATGACAAGCATTTATTCCCGCTGCCCATTTCAATACAGGTGCATGATAATGGTCCATTCTAAATCATAACAAATGTCACACATATATTATTTAGAAGATGTGAAAACAAGATTAAATCAAGAATAGTCTGATTGGTAACAATATTAGCCTATCACTTGTGAATTCTATATTATCACTTGTGAATGATGCCCAGCATAAGCATTTCTTTACTTCATAGTAAATCATAGTCGCACACCTCATGTAGCCTAGCCCAACGGCCTATATATTTTAACAAGGTTTGTATCACAACTAAAATGGGCAAATAATACAAGCATTACATGCTTAATTGCATTTGCGGTCACTTTTGATAATGGTGTGTTCTGCTAATGGAACATTCATGCTTATATTCTACTACCATGTGCGCATTGCTGCGCTTATAATGTGTAGAAATGGCCTAATAGTTTATCAACATTTTAAGCTAAATGTTCTGATCTGTTGCATCAGCCACATTGCATAAAAAGGTTTGTATTAATTTGAGATCTATCGCATCCCACAACTGTCCCAAACTAGGATTGGAATATTTATTTATCGCACAGAATAGAATACTTTTGTACTATGGGGGATAGTAGATTGACATAGGCTAGTGCTTTTGCTGTTCTTGAAAGGCCTACTCATCTTGTTGGCTGACGAAAAAATATCTTCAATATGCAACTCGGAATTGGATCAGGAAGTGCGCAGTTGCATCCCCAATGTGTCTGTCTTAATTTGTAGCCTGTGAGAAAGACCCAATCATGTGACCGAGAGGCTTGTGAGAGACGCTACGGATTGCGCATCACACACCGGGAGAAGGGCACAATGCAGCACTGCGACCCGCAAAAGGCATGTTTTTTTTTTAGGGTGCATTACGGCCACAAAGGGGATGCAGCCTTGAAATTTGAGGCATTATTAAGTGTTTGTCAAATTGTGAATGAGAGACTATTGGAGTATGTACAGCCTGCACAAAAAAAACAAAGCAGGGCTCATGCCTTTCAAGATACTTTTTTCCCCAAATCATCATTAGAGTCTCATCATGCAGCCTTACAATGTATTAAACATCAAAACATATAGCCCAACGTTTGTAGAACAACTAAATGAAGCATATACTGTAGGAGTACCTAATTCTTTGTTAACCGCTCAACACAGAATGGTCGGATGTGTGCACTCCCCCAAATCGTTTGGAGAAAACATTTATATTTTATTCAGCTTTGTTCAATTGTATTTTATATACTATAAAATAATATAAAGTAATGCCATGGAATTATAAGCAAATCTTGTCTGCTAAATGAACTAGTGCAGCCCACAACCGTTTGGCATAGCCACATCCGAGTATGCTATTATTTTCTTCTGAAATAGACAACATTTTCTTCACCGTGCTTCTTTAGACCTGTCTAAAATAAATAATGGATTTACTGTGAAGGTGTAGGCTATATTACATGGATTTATTACACTTTTTATAATGGCTTGTAGGCTATGTGTGGAAGCCAGAGGATACGAAATGTGTTTATGTTAATTAACGTGAGACCGGCAGCTATTTGCTTGGCAATCACTGGCTGACAAAATTTCGTGACCTCCACAGCCCTAGACAGTACAGTACAACTTCCTTTGACAGTAGTATTTTTTACACGCTCTAGTCTACTCCTATTCTGCGACCATCAACTGCCACAGCAAAACACTCTGGTCGATAAATGAGTGACATAAAGTCCAGTGTCCCTGTGGAGTTCAGAAATATGTTCTGGGATCAGTCTGAGTAGGCGAGACACATTGGGCCATCCTCTTCATACTGTTCTGGTGCCAGTTACAGGAGGTTACAGACGAATGGTCACACGTTAGAGATTACCTAGAGCCAGTACAGCATGAAGAAAGTTGCAAAGGTAATTTGCAAACAGCCAAGGATGAGAAACGAAGCCTCAACTAGCACCATGGCAACCCAGTAAACCCATTGACCTCACGCATGTCCAGACTCTAGACTTCGGCTTAACACCATGGCAACTTGCAGTCCCTAGACACCGACGAATCGGTTGCCAGAAAGGAAATTATGCAGAAAGACAGAATGAAAATACTCTACAGACAGGTCATCACTAGAGTACCACACCCAACAGTCCCCGGAAGGCAGATTTGAACAGGTCATAAGCCATGGCAAAAATGTTTACAATTACAGGAAATTAGCTGTAAAACTGCAAAATTGTCTCTCAGCCTCATTGCAAAATGTGTAGAATAGCATGAGATTAGCTATAAAACTCCACATTTTCTCTCTGACCTATTGCAATATGTGCGGAATTGCAAAAAATGTACTATAAAACAACACATTTTTGCAGGGTCATGACCCTTGTCAACAACAGCAAGAATACATTTGCATTTGCTGACAATGAGGGACAGGTAGACTTGACAGAGAAAAAGAAGAGGGGAGAGAGGATAGTGTAAGAGAGAGAGAGAAAGAGAGCGAGAGAGGGGGGGGGGGGGGGGGGCTGAGATGAGACCGTTTTAGCTGTTTTTTTGTAAGGATAGAAACCGAAACTCTGATCATTAAATTTCCGATCCCCAGAGGCAGCGACAGCTTATCTATGTATGAGAATGAGGCGACTAAAGAGAATGAGAGGACTTTGGTGTAAAAAGATATGAATACTCAAATCAACACCCCAAACCAACTCTCTGGGGTGTAAAACATGAGATGAGCCTGGAGTCTAGTGCAGAATCCCGCTCCTGATCACCATCAGAGCCTGTATCTGACATGTTTACTGCAACTTAATCACACCAGACCTGTAACACTGTGTGTGTGAGGGAGACTCATGTAATGGATCAATTGCATGGCTGAGCCATAATTATTTGCTCTGGCTTAAGGGAAGCTGTTTATATGCTGATGAGAGAGACTAAATATAAAAATACACCCACCGTAGGCTACGAGCGTGGCACACCAAACGTACAAAGATACAAATTGTGGAATAAACATAGCAAGGATTCTGCAGTAATAGACCAACACATTAGTCCCAAACACTGAGCAGCAAACTCACCAGTTCCTGTGAGTAACACATGTATGAGGGACGCTCATTCACCATGCATTCTCTCAAAGATCTTGTCTAAAATACCATCTCTGTCTCGGACTGTTCTCTGTACTAGTGGATATCTTCAGGAATCTCAAACACAACGGAGATGATATGAAAGATGGGGAGCAGTGCCATCAGAGATGTATTATGTACCTATGTAACACCTTCACTGCCTGCAGTCTCCTTGTGATCCATATTCTCCATTTCATGTTCATTAAGATTTCAGTGGGGACGATCTATAACACCTCATTACGCCATGCCATTTTAATGTCCCCTCCATATAAACTCTCTGCCTAACCCCCCTAGTAGGCACCCACCTCTCTCACTAGCTTACTCTGTCACTCCGCACCAGGGCTCACGCTACGGCTCAGAGATGGTGGTGGGAGTCAGCTGAGGCAGTCCAGTAGAGGAAGGAGATAACCTCCCCCTTCTTCTCACCTACACTGAACACTATCCTCTGAGAGTCTTGTCTCGTGCTCTCTAAAAGGGAGGCAGCGACAGAGTCAGAGCGGGAGATGGTTTGGGCCCTGTCGCCTTTGTACGACATATCAGTCTGTGATAGCAATATACACAGAAACACACACAATGGCTCTGTCTGGACCACAAGCCATTTCTGTTGTCCCCTCGCATGGAAAGGGAACGCTTTTATTGAGAGAAAAAGTGAACATATATATATATATATATAAGTATGTGGAAGAAGAGGAGAACAGGTGAAGAGGCTGCTACCGAAAATAAGAAGGTCAAGTGGAAAACGAGACACAACTCTTCTTCTATCAGCTAACTGTGGATGTAATCTGAACTGAATCAAGTGAAAACACATAGGAACCGGGGCTTGTAATACAAAAGGGAGACCGAGAAAGCAGAGAGGGGGAGAGTGAGGGAAAGAAAAAGGAAAACAGAGCTGATACATGGTTCTTGTTAAATTTGTAATCTGAACCTCATCAGACCCAGACAGGAAGTTAGAACGAGAGCAGGAACGAGAGAAGAATAATAGAAAGTATGAAACAGAGGGACAGAAGAAGAGTGCAGAAACCCAAAGACGATGACTGGACGAGATTACATTTTGGTATAGAGGAGATAAGAAGGGAAATGTTTGGTCTGTGTCTGGCTGACAGACAGAGGGTTTTGAAGGCTGCAGCTGGACAAGACACCTGGGTGTTTTCGCTGTACATACACAGTGGTTTTCACCTAGGCCTACATGGAGAGGACAGTACTGTATGGCTTCAATGAATCAATCAAGCACTAAGTTGCTCTTCAGGATCAGGATTGCAAAGAAAATACATTTCAACCCCTGTGTAGGAATGGTCTATTTTCTAACTGTCTACTTAGAGCGTAAAAGGAGGTTGAACAGTCTGCTAAAAAAAAAAAATTCAAACAGACAGACAGGCAGACATTGCACTTAAATGTGGTTCCACAAAGGAAACATGCATACATTTCTATGGAGCGCAGTTGACTTTACCACAACAGACTCTTCTTGTCACTTCATTTCAGGGGTCAGGGGTGAAGAGTGTTTGTGTCTGTTTCTGGAATATCACAGAGTGTGTATGGGTGCTGAGATAAAGGGCTAAGCTGTTGCGTCTCTCTCCATAATGATCAAAGACCCACCTCAACAATATCAAAGCCGACTGACAGACTAGCATTTGTCAACATGCCAATCAAAAGTTCAAGTTGATCTTCGGACCCATCCATGACCTAGAAGGTCAGCTGATGTTCTATGAATTATCTCATTGGTTTGCATGGACTACCTGTTGTCTCCCTCTTATGGCTCCAGGGGGTATTTGTTCACATTCACTGATCTGAGTCTTGTAGGGAAACATCAAAGAGCGGATCAAGGTATTGGACCGGGAAGTGATCCTAATACTGAGTGACTACTGCAGACAGACACAATAAGCACAAACAAAAGTCTAGTCAATGAAGTCCAAGAGAAAAAAGAGGGGCAAATCAGCGTGGCTCGACAACAGGGGAGTGAAAGAATGAGTGCAAAAGGGAGCGAGTTTCAAAAAGACTCCAGCCGGAGAGAAGAGATGGACAGAGACTGAAAACTAGAAAAGAAAGAACAAAGTAAAAGCTGGAGCTGAGAGTTTTTGCATTTCAATACAATCTGTTCCAAGACAGTGGTATCATGGGTCAGCGATCCCAAAATGAAATGCCTCTATAAATAACCCAATTTCTCTGGGGAACTTCCATTTGAAACTAGTTCCAGCTGGAGGATCCAAGCTCATGTCGGATACGTGGAATCCAGCCGATAGCTGCAGGATATTGAGAAATGAAACGCAGAAAGAGAGAGTAGAGTAGCCTTCACTGGAAACTACCACAGAGACGTACCCCCACTCAAAGCAACAGAAACTAATATGAATAGATATGTTTAACTATAACGTGTGTTGCGATTTTAAATGCACTTCAAATCAAGTTTGATTCCATTTATACTGTAAGACAACCATGACATGTATTTGCTAATTCTATTCCATCTAGACTATGTGGGGTATAATGGTTAGGGGGGAGAACACAGTGCTGTCACTACACACAGCCTAGTGTTGCTGTGAGAAAACAGTGTTCTGACATCAGAAATAGAGGAGAGACAGAGTGACAGAAATGGAGAATTTAGAGGATGCAGGCAAAAAGTTTGACAACTGTATTTAAGTGAAAGAGAGAAAGGAACAATTAAATTGACTGCCGCCGGTGCTACATTGCCAATGCACTTTCGTATTTTTAACAAGACACACAAACAGTATCTTTACACAAAAAGCGCAACCGCTTGAGTTGTTACAGGCTGTATCGTGCGTCCCAGTTGCCTGCACGACAGCACCTTGCGGTTTTACACCTGAAACTGCCAAAGGAAGCCAAACAGGCTGTGCAGCCTAGGGTCTACAACCGCAGACTGAGAAAGTGTTTTTATATCTCTCTTCCATCACGGTGAAAAGGAAAGCTTCTTTTTCCTTCACTGCTTCATTCGTTCTTATCTGAAAACACACAAGACAAACATGTACCTAGTAACCCGAGTGCTTGTCTCTGCATCTTCTTTCGTAGATGTGCAGAAAGCCACAGGGCCAGATCTGAGATGGCAGTGGTGCTTTCACTTTCTCTACGTGCTTTGAGATGTTGTGTTATTGGTGCTACTGTAGGTAAGACAAGACTATCTGGGGAAAACACTTCAGCATAGGAGGAAACAGTTTACTTCCCTACAGCACATCAAGTGACTTGAAAAGTACCAAGCAATAGCCTCACCAAATATATGCAGGAGTGATGAAGTGAGAGCTTTCTGGTTCATTTTAATCTAGCTCCTGTTATTCAACAGAGAGAATCATTGTACCGTGACTTTGGGCTCACTAACGTTAAATCCAACACCATCAGGAAAATGGGTCATGATTTGGTCATCTTGCTACCATGATATTAAATCTTCAACAGACGGCAACCGCAGAGGGAAGCGTTTTGCAAAACGTAAGTACTAGACACTTAAAACCATATGAACAGTCTCTGATTAATATTTTTTCAGTGATGCTTGTCCAAATACTACACACAAAGTGTCATAGCTCATTAAAATCTCTTAGCCTGTAGCGCCTAACTGCTTTGGCAAGCAACAAAAATCTCCCAATTCTAGACTCCAGTAAAACAACAACAATCCAGGGATTTTAGGGCTTCTTGTTTCCTGTTGAGGTCCTGGATAATGGAGAGGGGGGGACAGGAATCAGGATCGGAGTATCACACAGCTGGCATAGCAGTCTCCATCTTCTACCTATCAATGATCTGAACAACCTGCCCTGGTTGCGACTGTGCTCTTAATAGGGTCCCCACCCAGCAGGATGAGGGGGGACAATGAGAGGGCCAGGGGACAGCTGACCAGCAGAGAAAGTGGAGTCTGCATCTCAGTCAGGATCCAATGGTAACAGCCAGGGTAAGAGAGGGACCTTCTGCACTGCAGAGACTGACTGGTACTACTGCACATAACAGCAAATTAAAGCTTGCTTTCACTGAGGACATAAAGGTCAACACTAATGTGTGACATTTTATTAGTCCCCACAGGGTCAATTGCTATATCTAGGGTAGAGGCCGACCGATTAATCGGAATGGCCGATTAATTAGGACCGATTTCAAGTTTTCATAACAATCGGTAATCTGCATTTTTGGACACCGATCATGGCCGATTACATTGCACTCTACGAGGAGACTGCGTGGCAGGCTGACTACCTGTTATGCGAGTGCAGCAAGGAGCCAAGGTAAGGTGCTAGCTAGCATTAAACGTATCTTATAAAAACAATCAATCTTAACATAATCACTAGTTAACTACACATGGTTGATCAAATCAAATCAAATTTATTTATATAGCCCTTCGTACATCAGCTGATATCTCAAAGTGCTGTACAGAAACCCAGCCTAAAACCCCAAACAGCAAGCAATGCAGGTGTAGAAGCATGGTTGATGATATTACTAGTTTATCTAGCTTGTCCTGTGACGCATATAATCGATGTGGTGGCTGTGAATTTATCATTGAATCATAGCCTACCTCGCCAAATGGATGATTTAACAAGCGCATTCGCGAAAAAAGCGCTGTTGTTGCACCAATGTCTACCTAACCATAAACATCAATGCCTTTCTTAAAATCAATACACAAGTATATATTTTTAAACCTGCATATTTAGTTAATATTGCCTGCTAACATGAATTTATTTTAACTATGGAAAGTGTGTCACTTCTCTTGCGTTCTGTGCAACAGAGTCAGGCTATATGCAGCAGTTTGGGCCGTCTGGCTCGTTGCGAACTGTGTGAAGACTTTTTCTTCTTAACAAAGACAGCCAACTTCGCCAAACGGGGGATGATTTAACAAAAGTGCATTTGCATAAAAAGCACAATCGTTGCACGAATGTACCTAACCATAAACATCAATGCCTTTCTTAAAATCAATACACAGAAGTATATATTTTTAAACCTGCATATTTAGTTAAAAGAAATCCAGGTTAGCAGGCAATATTAAACTAGGGAAATTGTGTCACTTCTCTTGCGTTCATTGCACACAAAGTCAAGGTATATGCAACAGTTTGGTCCGCCTGGCTCGTTGCGAACTAATTTGCCAGAATTTTACATAATTATGACATAACATTGAAGGTTGTGCAATGTAACAGCAATATTTAGACTTATGGATGCCACCTGTTAGATAAAATACGGAACGGTTCCGTATTTCACTGAAATAATTACGTTTTGTTTTCGAAATGATAGTTTCCAGATTAGACCATATTAATGACCTAAGGCTCATATTTCTGTGTGTTATTATATTAGAATTAAGTCTATGATTTGATAGAGCAGTCTGATTGACTGGTGGTAGGCAGCAGCAGGCTCGTAAGCATTCATTCAAACAGCACTATACTGCGTGTCACGTTCTGACCCTGATTTTCCGTTGTTTTGTATTTATTTAGTATGGTCAGGGCGCGAGTTGGGTGGGCAGTCTAGGTTTGTTTTTCTATGTTTTGGGGCATTTCTATGTTTTCGGCCTAGTATGGTTCTCAATCAGAGGCAGGTGTCATTAGTTGTCTCTGATTGAGAATCATACTTAGGTAGCCTGGGTTGCACTGTTTGTTGGTGGGTGATTGTCTATGTTGATGGCTTGTTTCAGCACAGTCCATATGATTAGCTTCACGGTTGTTATTTTGTTTACTGGTTTTGTATAGTTTTCAGTGTTCACTACTTTCTTTACTAAAGATTGACCATGGACACTTACCACGCCGCGTATTGGTCCTCAGATCCATCTCGCCTCTCCTCTTCAGATGAAGAGGAGGACGGCCGTGACACTGCGTTTGCCAACAGCTCTTTGCAATGCTTCAAGTATTGAGCTGTGTATGACTTGAAGCCTATCAACTCCCGAGATTAGGCTGGCAATACTAAAGTACCTATTAGAACATCCAATAGTCAAAGGTAAATGAAATACAAACAGTATAGAGAGAAATAGTCCTATAATAACTGCAACCTAAAACTTCTTGCCTGGTAATATTGAAGACTTATGTTGTCATGCCCTGACCTTAGAGCTCTTTTTAATTTTCTATTTGTTTAGGTTAGGTTGTGACTAGAGTCGGCAATCTATGTTTTTGGCCTGGTATGGTTCCCAATCAGAGGCAGCTGTCTATCGTTGTCTCTGATTGGGGATCATATTTAGGCAGCCTTTTCCCACCTGTTGTTTGTGGGATCTTGTTTTTGTGTAGCTCCCTGTGAGCAGCCCAGAACATCACATTTCGTTTTTGGTGCGTTTCATATTTTTTTAAACATGTGGAACTCTAAGTACTCTGCGCCTTGGTCCATTCACTCCAATGATCGTGACACATGTTAAAAGGAACCACCAGCTTTCATATGTTCTCATGTTAAAAGGAACCACCAGCTTTCATATGTTCTCATGTTAAAAGGAACCACCAGCTTTCATATGTTCTCATGTTCTGAACAAGGAACTTAAACGTTAGCTTTTTTACATGGCACATATTGCACTTTTACTTTCTTCTCCAACACTTTGTTTTTGCATTATTTAAACCAAATTGAACATGTTTCATTATTTATTTGAAACTAAATTGATTTTATTGATGTATTAAGTTAAAATAAGTGTTAATTGTTAATTCAGTATTGTTGTAATTGTCATTATAACAAATATATATATATAGAAATCGGCCGATCAATCTTTTTTTGGACCTCCAATAATTGGTAAAAAATCATAATCGGTTGACCTTGTTCAGAGTGTGTATTGAAGGTGAAGTCAGGTGCAGGAGAGCAGAGTGTAGTGAACAGGCGCACTTTTTATTCTGGTCAAAATGACAGCACAAAGTAACATAAAATGTGCCCAAAACACGGAACATAGACAAAAAGTAATGCACGTAACAATATCCACAATATCAAAATACACGTAACACAAACAATCCTACACAAAGACATGATGGGGAAGAAAGGAATAAATACATATGAATTGATTGGGGAATGAAAACCAGGTGTGCAGGGAACAAGACAAAACAAATGGATTACATTAAAAATGGAGCGGCGATGGCTAGAAAGCCGGTGACGTCGACCGCCGAACGCCACCCGAACAAGGAGAGGAGCCGATATCGGCGGAAGTTGTAACAGACTTCTAATCTAGGGGGTTTAGGGTTAAGGTTCGAATTAGTGTTATGGTTAGAACTAGTTTCAGGGTTAGGAGCTAGGGTTAGTTTTAGGGTTAGGGTTGAGGTTAGGTTTTGGGGTTAAGGTTAGGGTTAGTTTGTGGTTAGGGAAAATAGGACTGAATAGGACTGTAGTTATACAAGACTGTGCGTGTGTGTGCGTGTGTGTGCGTGTGTGTGCGTGTGTGTGGAGGATGCTGGTGACTGCGGGGGAAAGTAACTGAATAGAAGCTGACAGAGGTATGAGGATGACTGAAGAAGCTGGCTGTTTTAATCCTTTTAGCTGGCGTCAGGGCACAAGAGGGACACGACACAGAGGGGATGTTTCCACACTAATCATCCATCAAATAAAGAACCATGACTTTCAAGGGCCCAAGGGGACATACATGTATACCACTGTTCAAAAGTTTGGGGTCACTTAGAAATATCCTTGTTTGTGAAAGAAAAACACATTTTTTTGTCCATTTAAATAACATCAAATTCATCAGAAATACAGTGTAGACATGGTTAATGTTGTAAATGACTAGTAGCTGGAAACTGCAGATTTTTGATGGAATATCTACATAGGCATACAAAGGCCCCTTACCAGCAACCATCATTCCTGTGTTCCAATGACATGTTGTGTTAGCTAATCCATGTTTATAATTTTAAAAGGCTAATTGATCATTAGAAAGCCCTTTTGCAATTATGTTAGCACAGCTGAAAACTGTTGTCCTGATTAAAGAAGCAATAAAACTGCCCTTCTTTAGACTAGTTGAGTATCAGGAGCATCAGCATTTGTGGGCTCGATTACAGGCTCAAAATAGCCAGAAACAAATAACTTTCTTCTGAAACTCGTCAGTTTATTCTTGTTCTGAGAAATAAAGGCTATTACATGTGAGAAATTGCCAATAAACTGAAGATCTTGTACAACGCTGTGTACTGGTTCTAACCAGAATAGAAAGAGGAGTGACAGGCCCCGGTGCACAACTGAGCAAGAGGACAAGTACATTAGAGTGTCTAGTTTGAGAAACAGACAAGTCCTCAACTGGCAGCTTCATTAAACAGTACCCGCAAAACACCAGTCTCAACGCCAACAGCGAAGAGGCGACTCCGGGATGCTGGCCTTCCAGGCAAAGTTGCAAAGAAAAAGCCATATCTCAGACTGGCAAAAAAACACAGACACTGGACAGAGGTACTCTTCCTAGAAGGCCAGCATCCCGGAGTCGCCTCTTTACTGTTGACGTTGAGACTGGTGTTTCTTGTCAATTTCTCACTTTCTTACTTGTCAGCCAAAGGTAAACCCAGAGAGAGAACCTTAATCTGCAGGAAAATGGCTGTGTCTTGGAAGTTTCACTAGGGTGCAATAGAAGGTGATGCGCAGTGCCCCCCTGCAGGCAGTCTGAATACATGAATAACTAAGCAGCAGCAGCCAGCTAATGACCACAGCACCTGGCCACAGGGCTCTGCTCTTCCGCCTACAGGGATAACATCACATTGTCTCTGTTGCTAACAATAACCAAGGATCTGAGGGTGAGAAGCTAGCTGCCTTCAGGCTACATTGATCTTGCAGTGTTGTCATCCATCCAGCACGTCTGGCAAAGTCTGAGCAGTAATTAATGAAGAGAAGCAGAGCTGTCTTTAACTCAATATACAGTATGTTAACCGTAATCTCTCCCATCCCTTTCAATCATTCACTTGCACATGCATTTCTCTCCTCCCTATAACCAGGGCTGTCTTCCTGAAGGGCAGAGTTATTCTGAGCTCGAGTTTGTGGTCAGCTGGTCATTTCCCTGTCTTGAATCTTCCTCACTACATTTTATCATCCTGTCACTGTACAGGACATAGCGCCTGTGGACACCTGGCATCGCCGCTTTAACAGAGTTACTGCAGCTATCCAACAGTCACATCTGGCACCGTTACAAGGACACACACTGGAATGCAATGTGATGGGTCATTGCAAAATACCCATTCTGATCCCTATGTGCTTGATTAAATGGCTTCTATGGATTGTATGATGACACATTGTTAACTTGCTATATTAAATATGTTGTGCAGTATGAATCATTGGTACTGCATAACGGGACACATGTGATGGATAATACAGTGGGGCAAAAAAGTATTTAGTCAGCCACCAATTGTGCAAGTTCTCCCACTTAAAAAGATGAGAGAGGCCTGTAATTTTCATCATAGGTACACTTCAGCTATGACAGACAAAATGAGAAAAAAAATCCAGAAAATCACATTGTAGAATTTTTTATGAATTTATTTGCAAATTATGGTGGAAAATAAGTATTTGGTCAATAACAAAAGTTTATCTCAATACTTTGTTATATACCCTTTGTTGGCAATGACAGAGGTCAAACGTTTTCTATAAGTCTTCACAAGGCTTTCACACACTGTTGCTGGTATTTTGGCCCATTCCCCCATGCAGATCTCCTCTAGAGCAGTGATGTTTTGGGGCTGTTGCTGGGCAACACGGACTTTCAACTCCCTCCAAAGATGTTCTATGGGGTTGAGATCTGGAGACTGGCTAGGCCACTCCAGGACCTTGAAATGCTTCTTACAAAGCCACTCCTTCGTTTGGGATCATTGTCATGCTGAAAGACCCAGCCACGTTTCATCTTCAATGCCCTTGCTGATGGAAGGAGGTTTTCACTCAAAATCTCACGATACATGGCCCCATTCATTCTTTCCTTTACACGGATCAGTCGTCCTGGTCCCTTTGCAGAAAAACAGCCCCAAAGCATGATGTTTCCACCCCCATGCTTCACAGTAGGTATGGTGTTCTTTGGATGCAACTCAGCATTCTTTGTCCACGACGAGTTGAGTTTTTACCAAAAAGTTATATTTTGGTTTCATCTAACATTCTCCCAATCTTCTTCTGGATCATCCAAATGCTCTCGAGCAAACTTCAGACGGGCCTGGACATGTACTGGCTTAAGCAGGGGGACACGTCTGGCACTGCAGGATTTGAGTCCCTGGCGGCGTAGTGTGTTACTGATGGTAGGCTTTGTTACTTTGGTCCCAGCTCTCTGCAGGTCATTCACTAGGTCCCCCCGTGTGGTTCTGGGATTTTTGCTCACCGTTCTTGTGATCATTTTGACCCCACGGGGTGAGATCTTGCGTGGAGCCCTAGATCGAGGGAGATTATCAGTGGTGTTGTATGTCTTCCATTTCCTAATAATTGCTCCCACAATTTCTTCAAACCAAGCTGCTTACCTATTGCAGATTTAGTCTTCCCAGCCTGGTGCAGGTCTACAATTTTGTTTCTGGTGTCCTTTGACAGCTTTTTGGTCTTGGCCATAGTGGAGTTTGGAGTGTGACTGTTTGAGGTTGTGGACAGGTGTCTTTTATACTGATAACAAGTTCAAACAGGTGCCATTAATACAGATAACGAGTGGAAAACAGAGGAGCCTCTTAAAGAAGAAGTTACAGGTCTGTGAGAGCCAGAAATCTTGCTTGTTTGTAGGTGACCAAATACTTATTTTCCACCATAATTTGCAAATAAATTCATAAAAAATACTACAATGTGATTTTCTGGATTTTTTTTCTCATTTTGTCTGTCATAGCTGAAGTGTACCTATGATGAACATTGCAGGCCTCTCTCATCTTTTTAAGTGGGAGAACTTGCACAATTGGTGGCTGACTAAATACTTTTTTGCCCCACTGTATATGACGTGAATAACGATGTGAATTGTATTGCCTTAACTCCCCCCAGCTATGTAATGGAATTTTGCAAAGACACAAAGACAGAGAACCGGAGACAATTAGAATTGTCAGTATTCACATTCACAGACCGTGAAGCCCAGCACGTCGAGACTTGTGAAGGAAATGGACAGCTTCCGTGTCTGGATAGACCATGTGGTTACTGAGATCCGAGGGATGGAAAAGCGGCAGCCTTGATAAGGAATAGGGAAAGATGTGGTGAGCGAGAGACATTTCGTTCGGACAACGACGGAGGGAGCAGAGCAGACCATGTGAGGCAGTAGCTGAGGGAGAGGCGGCGAAGACCGCGAGGGAGGAGGCCTTTGACAGGGCAGCCGACTCAGCCGTAGATGGGGGGAGTGTAACAGGCCTTTGACAGGGCAGCCGACTCAGCCGTAGATGGGGGGAGTGTAACAGGCCTTTGACAGGGCAGCCGACTCAGCCGTAGATAGGGGGAGTGTAACAGGCCTTTGACAGGGCAGCCGATGGGAGAGTAGAGGCCACTATTGATGGGGTTTCCCCTCTGGATATAAAAACATACAGGTTATTTAAAGCCCAGAGTCAGCCTGCCCTGCCGCCATCCACCCCGCAGGCATAGACACACCCATTTGATTTATTACCGGCCCCACTACCCAGAGAGGAGAGAGGCAGATGAGAGATGGGAGGGTATAGGTGAAAGGAGAGTAGGGGAATGAATAGATGTCACGGCTGTGTAAGTATGAGGGTCTACCATGGAAGAATGTGTGAATGAGTGTGTGACTCATCGTGTGAGCGCTTGTGGTAACTTGTGTGTTGGGTTGGAGTGCAGAGACAAAGTTCTCTTCCTTTCACCACCTGTTCTGACACTATGGGCTCTTATGAAAATCCTTTTGTGTGTACAAAATGTGGGTGTAAGGCGTATGTTTGCGTGTGTGTAGTTGAATGACCCGACACTTTCTCGCTTTTGCGGAAACTAAATGAAGCTTGTTTGGCATCCCAATAAACACGCTGTAAAAGTTTTCCACCAAAGGGCCACGGCTCTGTGGCTCTTTTGTTCTGAGGGAAGTTTGGGAAGCAGCAGAGGGGAAATAGCCACAACCATGTGACCCATGAAGGAGATGCAGAAGTTATGGAGCAAAACAGACAGGGTTGGCTTAGATTATTGAAAACATGTTAACTACATTTCGTCTCCAATGTTTATTGAAAACATTAATAAAGTTGCACAATGAGCACTTCTTGTCTCTCAAATACATTGTTACAGTTGTTTGTTAGCTAGCTAGTGGATTTTTGCCATATTAGCATAGACGTGACATCAGTCAAACTACCTCATAACAAGACATGGTATCAAGAACAAGATAAAACTAGCTGAAATGAGACACCAACCATTCCCCACGTGGCAGTTTCTTGTCATTGTTGCTAGCTATCTGACCATCCAGAATCACAACACACTGCCTTCTGCCCCATTGAAGCATGTGCATCGTTTTCAAGACGTTCTCAGCTAATATTTGCATCCCTGTTTGTTCTCATAATGTCTGAGCAAGAACAGACATGCTTGACAGAAGACCCAGTTCTATATGTAGCAGTCAACCGCTGCCCATCTACACTGCAAGGTAAGGCATGCTGGAGGGAGAACTCCAATCTGGAGTAAACCCACACACCCTTCACTCGCAAACACACACTCTTAGAAAAAAAGGTGCTCTCTAGAACCTAAACGGGTTCTTCAGCTGTCCCCATTGGAGAACCCTTTTTGGTCCCACGTAGAACCATTTTGGGTTCCATGTAAAAACCCTTTCCACAGAGGAACCCGAAAGAGTTCTAAATGGAACCAAAAAGGTTTCTACTTGGAACAAAAAAAGGTTTCTCCTATGGGGATAACCGAAGAACCCTTTTCGGACCCTGTTTCCTAAGAGTGTAAAGACAAGGAGAGAGATGAGAATGAGAGAGTGAAGCACTGCTAGATCTGCAGGAATGGTCCTTTTACAGGAATCGATGCTGTGGCAAATCCAGAACAAGCAGCAGCCACTCTTCAAACTGTCTGTTCTATGATCCTCTTCCTTCCTGTCTCTATAGCTGAGATTCCTGAGATTTGATGTCCTCGTGCAACAGATGGCTCGAAACAAAAATGTTTCTACATCCACTATTAACAGGTCTCTCTGTCCAACAGGTGCTCTTCCTCATACTCCTCCTGATTCTTCTCTTCCCCACACTCTCTTTTCTATTCTTGCTGTTTTTGCTGTCTTTACTCTCTCCAACTCTTTCTTCTCCTGCCCTCTCCCACTGTACAATATCCCCATCCGGGTCTCTCCCACTCTCTCTTTCTCCGTCTCTCTCTCTTCCTCTCTCCCTCCGTCCCTGACCGTAGGACCATAAATTAGCACCAGTCTTTGACAGGGACATGTCCTCTGACCCAGAGAGCCGGGCTGAGCTGTGGCTCCCACCGCCCCCAAAATCACTCAAGTACAACCCACACCAATATCAACACCAAAGCTATCAGAATGACAAACACATGTTAGACTACATTAGAAAGAATGTCAAAATACTGTATCTTGCCTCTTTGATTCCCACCCACTCTCTTCCCCCTTCTCTTTAACTGTGTACATACTGCCCCCCACCCCACCCTTCTTGCTTTCATTCAGTCGTCGTTGCTGCTGAGTGTTGTAGCCGTGTGACGACTCCCAGTCCAGCCAACAGCCTCTTTATCACTGCAAACTGGGCCATAAACATTTCCGCCCCATAAACACACGTTACAATCCCTCCACAAAGTGAGGGGTTCTTATCTATTAGAGACTAATACAAGTTAAGTGGCTGGTTTTGAGTCCAGGCTAAGTTTTTTTTAAATACCATAACTGGAGGACATTTATATCAGGTCTGGAATAGTGAGAGGGGTTTTATTTTAAAAGCAGGGGTTTGTGGGAATGTGGTCAGAGTGGATTTAATCAGAAGAGTTTCAGAGGATTCCCTCACTTCCACAGAGTTGGAGTATACATTTTTAAAACTGTGCTGGAGCAAGCATAGCTCTGTGATTTTGGTTTGACCACAACCCTTTCTCTGAGACCCTATATAGGGCTGGGCCCGTAAACAGTTCCCTTGACCGCATGAGTCAGAGGCGAGGGAATGTGTGTCTCGCTGTGACCGTACACTCTGGTTTTGGGACTCTAGTTGATCTGGGAGCCCTTCATTAGTAGTTTGCTTAGCCAGAGCACCTGGTCTATAGCACTATAAACCAACAGACATTTGTGTAAAAAAAAAATATTTTGAAACTGACCATTCAGAAGCAAACATGTGGGAGAAGAGAGACCTATTTAGCTAACTATGGGTCCAATTTAAAGCTTTGAAACCAAGCCAGCGTGAGATGTTCCAAACTTCAAACGGTCTGAGAAAAGAAATGCTCAACTCATACGAAGTAGAGCACATCAGAAAAAAAGATTTGTAACTCGAGACCTGCACTCAATATATTTTCCTCAAACAAAACTCACCAGAATTAGGACTTCCCCCTTATGACTCGTCAAAGGAATGTCCATTGAGGATGTTCAACTGCCTGTGCAGCGGAAGCGAAACGGTGGGATGGGTTTTGCTGATTCATAACTCGTTACATTTCAGTTATCATCCTCAGAAGGAAGGGAACCTCACAGCTGTGATAAAGACCAGGCAGGGGTTAGAGGTCAGCAGTGAGTTATAACAGGACAGCCTGCTCTGCCTGCCAGGCAGCAAGGAACAGCAAACATGGGTAGGCTCAGAGGCTCTCCAACTCCAACTACCAAAGTCGAAGGGCTCAATTCAATCAGATCTATTTAAGCCCGTATCCGTATCCCGGTTGTTCTGACGGTGTCGGAAGTCGAACTGTGTTAGAGCTGTCAAATCCACAAGTGCCTCCTGGCGGCAGGGTAGCCTAGTGGTTAGAGTGTTGGACTAGTAACCGAAAGGTTGCAAGTTCAAATCCCTGAGCTGACAAGGTACAAATCTGTCATTCTGCCCCTGAACAGGCAGTTAACCCACTGTTCCTAGGCTGTCATTGAAAATAAGAATTTGTTCTTAAATGACTTGCCTAGTTAAATAAAGGTAAAATAAATAAAATACCTAAAGAAGACATTGCCACACAGTGAGACATTAACAGAAATCCCATGCAGCCTTGTTTACGAGTTGGAACACTGGAATGTGAGATGCAATCCACGCCTCCATTATGATGATAAAACTCCTCATTATTTTGTTTAATGATTTTTCAATTTGAGCGTCATTATTTCTACCCTTTCTCTTTCTGTATTTCTAACGTAGGGGTTCCCAAACTTTTTTGGCCCACTACCCCATTTTGATATCTGAAAATTCTCACGAGCCCAACCATGTGAAAAAAAATATGTAATTAACAGCTATGGGGCTATGTCAGTCATTTGAAAAACATTCTAACACAGTATTTCTGATTGGCTTCTCAACTCACCATTACATATTTTTCATGCGGGGCTATGACAGTCAATTGCAAATTAGACAGACATAATTTATGTATCTTCTCTCACCACCACTAATGAAATGGGTGTGCTTAATGCATATCACGTCGGAGCTTCTCAAAGTCAGGGGGCGTGGTTGACACTGCGCATCTCATCTCTGCTGTCAAATCAAACTTGGATCGATATTTGGTTTTAATGCAGACGAGAGCACTGAATACATCTTCACACAGATGCACTACATTACTAAAAGCATGTGGACAGCAACTCGTCAAACATCTCATTCCAAAACCATTGGCAATAATACGGAGTTGGTCCACCCTTTGCTGCTATAACAACCTCCACTCTTCTGGAAAGGCTTTCCACTAGATGTTGTAACATTGCTGTGGGGACTTGCTTCCATTCAGTCACAAGAGCATTAGTGAGGTCAGGCACTGATGTGATGTAGGGTGATTAGGCCTGGCTCGCAGTCTGTGTTCCAATTCATCCCAAAGGTGTTCAATGGTGTTGAGGTCGGGGCTCTGTGCAGGCCAATCAAGTTCTTCCACACCGATCTTGACAAACCATTTCTGTAGTGACCTCGTTTTGTGCACAGGGGGCATTGTCATGCTGAAACAGGAAAGGGCCTTCTCCAAACTGTGTCCACAAAGTTGGAAGCACAGAATCGTCTAGAAAGTAATTTATGCTGTAGCATTAAGATTTCCCCTCACTGGAACTAACTAAGGGGCCTAGCCCGAACCATGAAAAACAGCCCCAGACCATTATTCCTCCTCGCCGATGCTCGATGCTCCTCGCCGATATATTTTGGTAAATATGTTTTTTCAGAATATTGGAAAATCACCCGTGACCCCATTTTCATATCAGGTGACCCCACATGGGTCCCCTAGTTTGGGAACCGCTTTTGTAACTTCGAGTGGGGCTTTGTGACAATGATGCAAGAGCAGCGGCTCACCAATTTGACTGCTCCAATGCAGTTCCACTTCTGACACCGCCAAAACATCTGCTATGCGGGTGTCTACTATCGCCGGTTAACACTTGATCTGATTGATCTGCAACATCGAGAGCATCCTGACCGGTTACATCACTGCCTGGTACGGCAATTGCTCGGCCTCTGACCCTAAGGCACTTCAGAGGGTAGTGCGTATGGCCTAATACATCACTGGGGCAAAGCTGCCTGCCATCCAGGACCTCTACACCAGGCGGTGTCAGAGGAAAAAATTGTCAAAGACCCCAGCCACCCCAGTCATAGACTGTTCTCTCTACTACTGCATGGCAAGCGGTACCGGAGCGCCAAGTCTAGGATAAAAGGGCTTCTCAACAGTTTTTACCCCCAAGCCAAAACACTTCTGAACAGGTGGTTACCCGGACTATTTGCATCCCCCAACCAACCCCTCTTTTATGCTGCTGCTACTCTCTGTTCATAATATATGCATACTCACTTTAACCATACCTACATGTACATACTACCTCAATAAGCCTGACTAACCGGTGTCTGTATATAGCCTTGCTACTCTTATTTTCAAATATATTTTTACTGTTGTTTAATTTCTTTACTTACCCACACACACACACACACACACACACACACACACACACACACACACCTTTTTTTCCCCGCACTATTGGTTAGAGCCTGTAAGTAAGCATTTCACTGTAAGGTCTACTACACCTGTTGTATTCGGTGCACATGACAAATACATTTTGATTTGATTTGAATCTAGGCTAAAGACATCATAGACTAGCTAGCCATTCCCTATTTAAAGTGCTAGCTGTGGTGTTGCCATGGCAATCGATGAACAATGGGTGACAGACATAGCAATTGAGAATCTGTCATTTACAGCCAGACACAGAAATTGGTTAGTACACTCTGAGCCCTGGTCTAATACGTCCATCGCCAATGGAAACCCTAGTCACACAGAGTAAAAAACTGTCAGTCTTCTTTACCTCAAAATAACATTTCTGAAGCTTGTTTCTATGGTTACACATCTATAACTCAGTGTGTGTCTCGTCATCTATGGCATGGGGCCTAACTCATCTGGACCCACACAGTTCATTCTAGTTCCCCTCTGTCTGACACTGCACAACAATAGGAAGAGTCGTGTTCCATGTGGACCTACACTCTTAGGAAAAATCTAGAACCTAAAAGGGTTCTTCGGCTGTCCCCATAGGAGAACCCTTTGAAGAACCCTTTTTGGTTCCAGGTAGAACCCTTTCCACAGATAGTTCTACATGGAACCCAAAAGGGTTCTGTTCTACCTGGAACCAAAAAGGGTTATCCGATGGGGAAAGTCGAAGAACCCTTTTGGAACCTTTTTTACTAAAGAGTGTAGGTGTCGTGGCTGCAGTGGGATCTGGGTTTACCATGTATAATACACTGCATTCCTGAACCATGACTCATTAACATCCTGTCCTCATGCACAGAAACTTAGACCCACACATATGCCTTTAAAAATACATCTCATGCATCACACACACACACCTGACACCTACGCACATGCACGCACACACACACAAGTGCGCACATAAATCACACCCTATTACTGCAGACGATGACATGAGATTTGGTCACCAATGTTGACATTCTAACCCCATCGCTAAACTGTTGGGGTGGGAAGTGTGAAATGTTAATTTCACATTTTCCCTCAAACCTCAGCCCCCACAAAGATGCTCTAGTCACACCACATTCAGGGACAAGATCAGAGAGAAGATGACTTGAAGGAGAGGAAATGGACACTGGACAGCCATACAAAATGAATAAAAGCAGAATCACAAAGCTCCATGAAATTCCAAAGCACAAACATTACTGGATGGAGGTCATTTGGAAGACTTTTTAAACAAACACAAACGAACACTCATCCCACATGCAAACACATGAACCCACAAATAAACAAATACCAAAGAATGACTCACAGACCGAGGTCGCAGGTCTGTAAGTACTAACAGGAGTCCCTATGACAGTCGCCCACATTAAAAGTCTCATTGATGTGATCAAAGAGCAAACTGGAGCTGAACTGGAGCAGAATCGCAGCTAGATTCACTGGCAGCAGAATATAAACTAGATCTAATTAAAAGAGTACAACTGCAGTCAGAGGAATGTGTGTGGGATTTTTTTACAGACTTGGAAGTGGGATGAGGATGAGGTGAGACGTAATTGCATTGCAATGGGCTTTGGACACCTTAAAAGTGCTACTGTACATGACTACAATCCCTTACAATCGATTCATATTGTCTACTCGTTTAGAGGATTGGTTACCACACACCTATACATGTCTGCATAAACAAATGCACACATACAATGTACACAACACGACACACATATTGAACATATTTTGAAGGCTTCACTGATATATAATAACTATTTGAGGTACATACAGTATATTTGTCCTATTTCACAGATGGGCAAGAATGTATTATACAGGTGTGATTTGGAAATGTGTATTTTGCGTATCCCAACTCCCCACGAGACACCCTTGGAGAGTGGGGTCACAATCAGCCAGACCCTGGAGCAATTAAGGCTATGTGGCTTGCTCCGGGGAACAGCGGCAGATTTTATACCTTGTCAGCTCGGGGGATTCAAAGTAGCGATCTTTCGGTTACTGGCCCAATACTCTAACCGCTAGGTTACCTGTCGCCTGTGTTGTGGCGATGATGTGCTGTGTTCGGCATAGTGGCCTTGCTCTGTCTCAGAGTTGTCTCTACCTGTGTATTGCTGACTGAGTGTCCAGAGTCTAGAGCGGCTCTGCACTATTAAATAGCCATCATTTATTCAGCAGCCAGCCCAGAGCCCAGGCAGGCCAGGAAGTGATGGAGGGCTGGAGAGATACTATTTGACTGCCTGTTTCACTGCCTGCTCTCTGCAGCTTGGTGCGTGTATACAGTATATCTTTCAGCCCTGTGTTACAGCTCCTAAGCTAAGAGTAGATCACATCTGACTGCAGGGTACGAGCTTCAAAGCGTGAAACAAATGAATTAATTTTGATGGCCAATTTCTGCATACTCTTTACAGTTAGGGTTAAGGTTAGGTATTAACTCTGAATGGTTAAGGTAAGGGTTAAGGTTTGGGATAGACTAAAATCTCAAAAACAACTTTCTACGGCTGGATTCAAACTTGAAACCTTTTGAATCGGAGGCAATCTGCCTCCGATTCCAAAGGTTACAAATTTGAATCTAGCAATAGAAAGTTGTTTCTAGTTGTATGCCTTATCCAAATGACCTATCAAAACCAAAACCTACTTGAAGGTAACAGAGCTTCACTGTTGCTCCTAGAGGCCAGTTTCCACGTCCTGACGTCCTCAGCCAGGGATGGATGTCGAATACTGACCTGGCAGGTTAATGCCGCAGTACAAACCCCAATTTATCTCTCCCCATTAGTGGGGTCAAACTGTCTGGGATTAGGGGCTAGAGAGGGAGGAGCATGTCACCCATATAAACTCCAACAGAAACACACATAAAGTTAGTTGTAAAGGCCATCTGGTCTGTTGATAGGTTGCTTCCTTGTTGGAGCAGAGCGACACAAGGCTCAGATCTGTCCGTAACCCCCCTTACAGGCATCTCCTACAAGCACTAAAATGACCCAGCAGGATTAGGACGTTTTATTGAACGAAGCTGGGGGTGTAGGGAGAAGACACCAGTCACAGTAGGTTCAAAGATCTTTTGTCAGGAGATGTAAAAGAAACACCCCAATATATCCACTATCCCCCTTTTAGTCAGTCATTTTCTGCTCTCTTCTACCATCAACTCAATCCCTCTCCTTGTCCACTTGTACCTCTCCTCTATTCTTCCCCATCCTCCTCCTCCCTCTCTGCTGTCACTACTGGGGCTACAGTGGTTAGAGCAGATTCTGAGTGACAGAGTGAATCCTGCATGTCCTCTCCTCCTCAGTGGAGCTGCTCTTCTCTGCAGGGCCCGTCAGCTCAGTGAGGAGTCCTGCTGTTTCAGTCAGAGGAAAACACTAACAATCAGTCCACCACGCCCTCCCATCTGTCCCCCTGCCTCTCAGCTCCCCTTCCCTTAATCATACCTGTCCCCCAAACAGCATTTCTTTTTTCATTATTTTCCAACAGTATTGATAAGGTCTCCAGCACAATAAGGAATAATTTGTTATATTCCAATTTCAGCTTACACGGTTTAATTAAAATCGGAAATGGACCACCTCACATGCTGTTAGGAACGATTAAATAAAAGCCCCAACTCACTCCATGGAGCAGACAATATTATTAGTCATGGGATGACTTTACCTCCCAGGATGGGTTTCTTCGCTCTCAGTGTGAAGTGTGCCCATGAACACATCAGCCAAGTGGATGAGCTGTCCATTATTTACACACAACTTAAAGGTTAACTCAATCAATTGCCTCGGCAGACAGGTGTTGAGGAGAGCAAGAGAGAGCGAGAGATAGAGGCTCTCAGTTAGTTCGTTTAACTAGAGGCAAGTGTCAGGGAATAAGGAACAAAATCCAATGGGATGGTAAATACTGTGCCTGGAACATCAAGCAGGCTACGTTTTGCCGCTAAGTGCAATAAGCCCAACCCCTCACCACAGGATTGAGTCCACACTAGTGCTATAACACAGTGGGGTGGGGTAAAAGACAATCACTAACGCTGGGGTGGGGACAGATCCTCAGTCCAGTTAGTAGTAGGTGTTAAGTTGCAGTAAAAGGATACATGCTGTAGAGTATGGATTAAGGCACCTTCCCTTTATTGATCTGACTGTACTTTGTTTAGGCATGAATCACAGCTTTCTGCCAGACAAAGATGGCTGGCGCTGTGCAGAGCAACTGTGCAGAGCTTGTGTAACTTGTTCTTACTTTTCATCAAATAGAGGGTCCTATTTCTGACAGGGGGCCCGCCCCTATTAGCCGGGCATCATGGGTAAGTGGTGGCGGCTGTAAGGCAGAAGTAATTGAGCATTAAAGCTCTCTAAATCTGTCTGCACATGGGCGGACGGAGAGAAACTACAGGATCAGACATTATGATAGGCTCTCCCAGAAGGAGAGGTTTTACTTTGACGCCAACTGCCAAAAGAGGGAAACCGAATACCTCCAGGAATCTCAACAGAGGCTAACCAACGTTACTGTCTAAGACTTTAAATGATAACTCACATGTTGTCCCAGTTGGTGGCGGGATGTGTTGGCAGTCCCCCACATCCCAACAAAGCCCATTCAGTCAGTGCGGTCAGACTACCTGTGGGTATTTCTGTGTAACTGGCTTTGAGATCAACTAGTCCTGCACAGCAATCTGAGGAGGCTTCAGAGACCTTCATGTGATTGCACCTATAGGAACATAGTCCTCCCTCATATCACTATGAAAGGCAGAACTGACAGCAGACCAAAATAAATCCTTCTCATGGTCTTCTCATCAACACATACAGAGGAAACAGGACAACAATAAAATATGGCATACCAGCATTTATGAGCTCGTATTATAGCAACTGTTTTTGGCTACGTTGACACCAAATTTTGTCTGGTCAAGGCTGATGGCAGTCTTGGCCTCCACCAATGAAAAGTTAAGGAAAGGAAATTCAATTTCAATAAATTATCCAGAAACGCAGATTGCCTAAGACTTGTTTTTATTTACTTCAGTGCTTTTATTAACCTATTACAGACATGCACCTACATTTGGTTTGCATGACACACTTGTGTCTTTAATACACACCAAACACACTCATAAATACACAGCGCCCAATGGAATCTGGGCTGCATTACATTAGGGAGAGCAGAGCTAGGTTCTTTAATGTAGCCGAGGCCTGGTCCTCCTCACCATTCGTTCCACTGACAGACCAAACCAGGGCCGATGTCGGCACTCTGTGGGCGTAAATAGGGGCCTCTTTCTCTAATAACGAAGCACATAGCATGCCACAGTCCCTCTCAACCTAAAGCCACAAACAGCTGCTTCTGGTGCATCTGGCCGACTGCTTAGAGAGGCACAGATCGCCCAATTATGTCAGTCTGTTTGTCCCACCCAAAAGGCTACAGGGTGACTTACGGCCACTCCCTGGAGAGAGGGCAGTCAAACTTGTTTCCAGGTTGGAAGGAGAGGGAAGGAAATAGGGGGTTTGTCAGTGGTGGTCAGTCAATTCCCCAACTCTGTTGTCTGCTCCACCCACATCTCCTTCTTGTGGTCTCCGGACAACAACATAACAATCTCTGAAAACAACGTTAAAGTCACACACACTCGGGTTTAAGAAGCTAGAATTAAACAGAAGGCTGCTTTAATGGCAACAACCACAGCAAGATTGCCCAATAGTGATGCCCCATTGACAGACAAGACCAAAGGCATTCCATGCCTTGCTCAAATGTAACATTACTGCCAAACAGTAATAACAACGTCTTATATAAAGCTAAAGTCTGAGATTCTGTCAGCTTAGCTGTTGGCTTCACATGGAAAGACTTGCAGGCAGTACCGAGTTCACATCAACAGCCACTGAATCAGAGCTTTTTGTAAACTGTTGTGATGCTCTATTTTTTTAATGCTTAAACTCAGAAAGGAGCAATATTTCAACAATCTACTAGTCTCTGTAACAGCTGATGTTATGCCATCAAAACGTTCACAGGAGCCATGTGCCCCTGAGGCCATATTCATGGCAAGCAAGGTCCTTCTTCCACTTAGTTCCAGTGAAATATGCAGTCTGCGAGGGTGTCTTGGAGGATTTGATATGCAAGAAAAAAACATATTTCCAATTCACACATGCGTATAATACACACTAGATGTCGACCGATTATGATTTTTCAACACTGATGCCGATACCGATTATTGGAGGACCAAAAAAAAGCCGATACCGATTAAACGGCCGATTTTTTAAAATAGATTTGTAATAATGACAATTACAACAATACTGAATGAACACTTATTTTAACTAAATATTTAAAAAAATAAAAATACATTTAGCCTCAAATAAATAATGAAACAGGTTCAATTTGGTTTAAATAATGCAAAAACAAAGTGTTGGAGAAGTAAAAGTGCAATATGTGCCATGTAAAAAAGCTAACGTTTCAGTTCCTTCCTTCAGTCCCTGGACGGACTGGACAGCCAAAAACAAATGACACAAACCAACCCTAACTGTCTCAAGATCTTAAGTAAAATGGTGATGGACGCTGGTTATTGATACATGATCCTCGACATACAAGATAAGATCTAAACCTGTGTGATGGTGCCATACTGAACACTATGCAGACCTCTGGGTATCAGTCATATTATCCGTTATCACAGTGGTGAGTCCCGAGTGAGCTCTGCAGAAGGCTGACAATTCAATTGAGAGATTAGGACACCAACAAGCAAACAAGAATGGTCTCTTATCTCTTAACCTTTTCAAGTGTGAGTCCCAAATATCTCTCCCCAGCGTGAGTTTCTTTATGCGTGAGATGTCAGAATGCACTCACTGTTCCAAAATGTGATTGTTACGCAACAGGAAAGACCGTGCTGCCCTCAGGCTTTACTGAGCAGGACAAACTTCTCTCTTCGAAGAGAGTCCAAGCACTTCCCCAGTGTTTCCCCAAATCAAGTATGCAGACATTTGCGCAGTCTTGCACAAATGTTCCCCCCCTGGCACATTTTCTGGCTGGGGCTCGCATTGTCTTTATTGTTGTTTTCCTTACAAATAATAACTTTGGACATGTGTGTGTTCCTATCAAAGTAAGTGCCTTATTTTCTGTATATCATGTTGTTGTTTCTACTGTAGCATACCGTATGTATGGAGCATAATGTATTTACTGTTTTATTCACATGTTTTCAAAGACTGGTGACAAATCATGCATTTCAATTCTTGCATAGATTGTAATGAACACATATGATGTGTGTAAAAAATACTTTTTTGAACATTGTATGGGTTAAGAACAGCTAATGTTAAGCTATTTGCCAACTAAGTGTGACGCCATGTTTGTTGACATTATACTCCTTCCAGTTCTCTGCTGCCAATGACTGGAACGAACTACGAAAATCTCTGAAACTGGAAACACTTATCTTCTTCACTAGCTTTAAGCACCAGCAGTCAGAGCAGCTCACAGATTACTGCACCTGTACATAGCCCATCTATAATTTAGCCCAAACAACTACCTCTTTCCCTACTGTATTTATTTTATTTATTTATTTTGCTCCTTTGCACCCCATTATTTTTATTTCTACTTTGCACATTCTCCCACTGCAAATCTACCATTCCAGTGTTTTACTTGCTATATTGTATTTACTTTGCCACCATGGCCTTTTTTTTGCCTTTACCTCCCTTCTCCTCACCTCATTTGCTCAAGTCGTATATAGACTTGTTTCTACTGTATTATTGACTGTATGTTTGTTTTACTCCATGTGTAACTCTGTGTTGTTGTATGTGTCGAACTGCTTTGCTTTATCTTGGCCAGGTCGCAATTGTAAATGAGAACTTGTTCTCAACTTGCCTACCTGGTTAAATAAAGGTGAAATAAAATAAAAAATAAATACAATGCTTTCTGGGAGTCACGTAAACGTCTGTCAGACCAAAGATGTTATAACAAAATGAGGTGAAGGGATAGTTCGCTCATTTTCCGTGTAAACTTCCGGAAGTGAATGAAGGGAAGTGAATGATGGTAGACGACACACCCCCTTCAACATGCATACTGCAAACAGACCAAACTCATCTTGTCTCCTCTTCCTATCTTTGTTTGGAGCGGAAAAACAAATATGGCGGCGTGCACAAACAACCCATCGTCGGATCACCTCCAATTTTTTGGAACGTTTTTTACTAAATTATTTCGATCAATGGTGAGCTCACCTGTGATGTGACGAATTGCAAAATAGTAATTGCTATTAGCTCATTCATATTATGGTTTCTGTCAGCCCGAGCATCAGCGCTAGGTTTGGATGATTGTGTTATGCTGTCGATACTTCTGTGAATGTCTGAACATTGCATCCAAAAATAAACGGGTCACATTCAGGACATAACGTTGTAAGGACTGTGTTTATGCTAAATGTTTCTGTGAGAAAACAGTGTGGCCAGCTCAAACGCTGACTGGACGTTCTAAATAACTGTTCTAATCGGTTTGAGCGTACGCTGCAGGGACCACTGCAGGGACCACTGTAGGGACCACTGCAGGGACCACTGTAGAATGATCACACCTGTGTGTTGGTACTTGTCAAAGCGTTAATGAGCTTCTGGATCAGTCATTAAGCCAAGCCTCAGACTGTAAAACCCATCCTAAGACTGATGACATGAAGACAATAAGCATGGTCATGGGGCTGGCTGAGATAGCACTGCAATAGGAGCTTCTATACATTATTCCGTCATAGGGTCTCTGTCCCTGACCATGAATTTACCAGCGCAGAGCTGATAGAAGAAATGGCTCCTTAAACATGTATTAACAGTCATTACTTATTGCACCCAGTGCCACAGAGGTCTACTGATGTCAGCTCTGATTGGTCACTTGTTTTTCTTCTGGACACGTCTTCCAGTCGGGAATAAATAACAATATGTATAGATCTCCTGTTGACAGCAACTTGACTTCAAAGCCCAAAGGCATGTCAGTCAAATAACTGGATTAGAGAGAGAGAGGGTAGGGGGGAGAGAGAGAGCGAGTGATAGAGAGAGCAAAGGGAATGGAGAAGGGGGTTTGAGGGGAGAGCAAACACCAGGAGAGAGTAAAGAGCTGGGTGTGGAGGAATGGAATGTATTTAGCGAGAATGATTGTAGGTACACTGTCAATTTGGCATGCAGGCTACATACCAATTGCTCTTTATTGCACCGAAATAAACACAGTACAGCCTCCAGTATTTATCCTGGACATTCACTAAAAGAGTAGCCGAGCTACACTTAACCACTACTACTCTATGAGCCATTGTTATAGTCTGACATTGTTTATGTAAGTGTTGAGATGTGTGGAGAGGTATTGGAGGATGTTGATATTCCACACAGGAACTTAGACAAAGGAGAGGTATTTTCAAAGCCAAAAGCACAGTCTACTCTACATTAAGCGAAGAGTCTTTGGGTTTTCAGAAAAGCGGTACATCAATCCTGTGTAGTTATTGTTATTACTCACACACACACACACAGATTCAGAATATCAGTTCACAGACCCACAGTCTGATGCATGTGGCACGCAAGCAGATGGGTATCTGCCTTCCTAAAAAGGGGGTGTTGCCATGACAACCACACGTGGTGGCGTTGTACATCTGTATGTGTGCATGTGTGCGTGTGTGCGTGTGTTTGTGTGTGTGTGTGTGTGTGTGAGTGAGTGAGTGAGTGAGTGAGTGAGTGAGTGAGTGAGTGAGTGAGTGAGTGAGTGAGTGAGTGAGTGAGTGAGAGAAGAAACCCACTAGAGATGGGAATTATCTCAGTATTTGGGTCTGTCTGTTTAGCTGCCCCATGCATCAGGGAGCCATTAAGTAGCTTACTAAAGCAAGCCCAGTTAGTGTTAGGACATTCATTCAGGGGGTTATGTGCCTGAATGTGGGGAGTAAGGTTGTAACGAAAAGATCAGCTGGACTCATCCCCATCATCCTCATTCTTGTCATCTTCATCAACAGTCCTCCAGTAGGTAGGCAGACTATAGTATGCTAAACAGGGACATCACTGGGGTGGACTACAGCCAGAGTGGCCAGGGTTTCAGTGAGCATGTCTCACTTAGCCCCAAGCCTGGTTAGTCAAGACAGGAGCATTGAGAAAAGAAGCGGAATAAAGGGGAGAAAGAGAGAAATCATGACATCTGTGGGCGACAAGAGGCCTCAAGATTATTTTGAAAAAAGGTGGAGGTGGAGAAAGGGGAACATGGTGAGAGTTATTGGGCCGGCTGTACTGTAAATCCATTTTCACTTTTCCGCAAGATTTTCTTTAAATGCTCTCTATTGTAACTATTTTTAAAACGGAAACCAATATGCGAAGATGACAACCTACCATTATAATTTAGAGTGGTGGGATTTATGGTGGAAGAATATTTTCTGTGGCCTTGGAGTTGCTATTACAAGTGTGGAAAATGTGAGAGTGACCTGGGCTTAACAAAATGTGTCTGGCCTCACGTTAACACTGTTTTGAAGTGGGAGGCCAAGGGTGTTTTTTTAAGATGGGTGTAAAGGCAGATGGCCCAGACCCAGACCCAGCCTGGAGGAAAAAAATATGTTATGTTTTTAAAAACCTGAAGGCTATATCCATGCAATCAAAACCGCTTGGTATGTTTGGGAAGGGGAAAAGAAATGAAAGGGAGAGGAAGAGGGATACATGGAGATAGAAAGAGGAATGGAGTTCACTTGAAAACAAACCATAATAAACATGTCCCATTGATTCAATGTCACTTTCACAGTACTATGGAAAATATAACAACAAAAAACAAGTAATGCAGTACCCTAAAATAAGATTATACAGCATAGTAGGCTACAGAGCTGGCATCATCTTCTGGGAAACACCCATTCCTTACAAACAAACAAAATTAAAAAGAAGGGAAAAGATGTCATGTAACAATGGAATTTCCAACAAAGTAGGCCTACACAAAAAATATATATATATATTTAGAAAAAGATCAAGCAGAGATTTCCAGTCCTGTAGAACGAATTAACTCCCATGCTGATGTTAACACTGTAGCGCTAGTTCTTTGACAACAATGACGGCACAAAACTTTCAGCAGATGGATTCGCCAAGAAGGATACCTCTGAATGTAAAAAACGTGTCACTCCACAAACTTGTTATTCTGTGTCATTCAACGGTCTCATTCAACAGTCCTCTAAAATTGTCGTAGCAAATACTGTAGTGTAGCATGATTGTTTCTTCAATAAGAGGTACAGTATCAATCAAACTTCTGAACTTCGCACTTTGTTGTGAGATTGTAACACACGCGCCTCGTTATTAACGAGTTATAAGTGCTTCAATGCAGTTCATAAGCAAAGCCATTTCACAGTGGAAATGTCGGTCAACTCAAACAGAGAATAATTCACTCCTGACAGCTACAATACTACCAGCGAGCTAGGTGCAGTGACGAAAAAATAATTCCATTATATTAACTTCATGGTGTGGTAATTCTGTAGAAAAAGCGAGCAATAATGGGTTTGTAACAATGTATCAACATTGTCAAGTTAAGTCAACATACAGACAAACGTATTATATTTATTCACGAATGTTGAATAATATCCATGCACACACAAGGACAGAAAGGGATCAGACTGGGCTTTCCTGCATGGAATTCTGCCGTGTTGTCTGTCATTTGACACCCCGGTGTTGAAAGCAAGCTGTGGCTTTTAAGTGAAACTAGCTGTCCACTGCAGAAAAAAATACATATATGCACATACCTTTATAATGGCACAATTTCAGTTTATTCTAAATGCCACTTGATGCGATATTTGTTGGATAGAAGTCGCTATCCTCTCTTCGCTAGTCTTAACGTCATTCTTCCAACAGGAATTTCTCCTTGGGAATTGGAGGTACGGCTGACCGGGTGGGGAAGCGAAAAGGGGTGGGACTTGGAGACGAAGCTTTGAAACCGTCCATCCAGCCTACTGAGAGTTTGAACATTTGCTTAAATATGGAACGCCGTTTGTGTTTTTTCTGTCAAAAAAATATACACGTCAAATAACACTATCTGACGTGTCAAATAAGCCTGTTGACCAATCAGGACCCGAATATGACTGCACGTCACATACTAATTGAACACGTTAATTCATTGTCGACGTAATTATTGCACATTGATTACACTATCACTCGCGTTTCATAGGTCACAACGATGCACGGAAAACGTATGCTATGACGCTGGTCATGTGTCTACGAGCGTAGACACACTTCCCCAAGCTCTGGACAGTGCTGGTCGTTAAAAAGCTAGCTAGCTGATGGATTCAAACAATGTTCTTCAACAAAAACATAGCAAAACGAGATCATCTGTTTCAGTAGCTATCTATCTAGCTAAGTGTCATCATCTAAAATACCCCTAATGTATAAGACGGTTCTTATTTGATTAATGGTGGTCGGACCCACCTATGTGAAGCTAGCCACAATAGTGGAATTTGCCGTTTGCCTTCAAAATAAAAGTATCTCACTGATATTCTAATATTGTTACGGTACTTTTTGATACTGGTTGTAAGTATCCATGTTATGTACAACGTTATGCACTGAATTTGTATTTGAATGTGAAATGAAAATAAAAATTATTTTTCAAAAAAAAAAAAAAATCTCACTGAAAGTCATGCAAACAATACAAATAGTGGAATCATGCCATAATGGAAGAGATCCTGCTAAACGAGATTGGAATGTTCTTTTATAAATCAACAAAAGGCAATCATTTGTTAATTTGACAAAAATCTGTTTAAATCACACTGGACGTATTAGACTAGAATTGCATTGAGGGCATATTTATTTCTCTTTACAGCCTTCCCTATGGGTTGTGGATCATTGACAGTCTACTCAGTGACACCCAGAGAACCTTTAGCGTCGTAGCTCTTATTGCGGGACTCTGAAACCACTGTGAATTGAGCCACATTTATTGTACCAGTCCACCTACTATGTTGTATTGAACACTATTCCAGAGGAAAACAATACAACGTGGATGTGTTGGAGCCTGATAACTCACGAGGACTTTGGGGAAAAATGCACTTGGGTAATGAGTAGGCTGATAGCCCATTTCATTGATCCCCAATCATTAGGTAAGGCTGTACAGTGCAATAAGAATGTCAATATGCACATTAGACTGACTGTGGAGGTGATTTCCCACAGTCAAAGTCCTGCAATAAGAGCTACGACGCTAACATTTCCGTAAACTCTTCACAGTTGTGTTCTCTGGGTGTCACCTAGTAGACTGATACCCAATTTCATTGCTCCACATTCCAACACTCACACCATGTTTAACATGATCAAGTCTAAATATGGCATGATTTCAACAATTGTAGCCTTTTGCATCACTTTTAAAGAGGGACTTTTATTTTAAAGGTGAACCGCAAATTCCACTATTGTGGCAAATAGTTATTGTGGCTAGCTTCACAACACATAACCCGGTCCGGTGTAAAGACCCTGGGTTTATAAACGAGGATATAGACTCGGCCGCTTGAGCATGCTTTTGGGGCACAGTCGATATCAAATGAAATCTAATTTTATTTGTCACATACACATGGTGAGCAGATGTTAATGTGAGTGTAGCGAAATGCTTGTGCTTCTAGTTAGTGCTTCGAGTCAGATAGTGCAGTATTATCTAACACGTTCCCAACAACTACCTAATACACAAAAGTCTAAGGGGTGAATGAGAATATGTTCATGTAATGATATGGATGAGCGATGGCCGAGCGGCATAGGAAAGATACAATAGATGGTATAAAATACAGTATATACATATAATATGAGTAATGTAAGATACAGTTGAAGTCAGAAGTTTACATACACAAATACATTTCAACTCAGTTTTTCACAATTCCCGACATTTAATCCTAGTAAAAATTCAATTTTAGGTCAGTTAGGATCACCAGTTTATTCTAAGAATGTGAAATGTCAGAATAATAGTAGAGAGAATTATTTATTTCAGCTTTTATTTCCTTCATCACATTCCCAGTGGGTCAGAAGTTTACATACACTCAATTAGTATTTGGTAGCATTGCCTTTAAATTGTTTAACTTGAGTCAAATGTTTCGAGTAGCCTTCCACAAGCTTCCCACAATAAGTTGGGTGAATTTTGGCCCAATCCTCCTGACAGAGCTGGTGTAACTGAGTCAGGTTTGTAGGCCTCCTTGCTCGCATACACTTTTTCAGTTCTGCCCACAAATTTTCTATAGGATTGAGGTCAGGGCTTTGTGATGGCCACTCCAATACCTTGACATTGTTGTCCTTAAGCCATTTTGCCACAACTTTGGAAGTATGCTTGGTGTCATTGTCCATTTGGAAGACCCATTTGCGACCAAGCTTTAACTTACTGCCTAATGTCTTGAGATGTTGCTTTAATATATCCACATAATGCTCCTACCTCATGATGCCATCTATTTTGTGAAGTGCACCAGTCCCTCCTGCAGCAAAGCACCCCCACAGCATGATGCTGCCACTCCCATGTTTCACGGTTTGGATGGTGTTCTTCGGCTTGCAAAACTCCCTCTTTTTCCTCCACACATAACGATGGTCATTAGGGCAAAACAGTTATATTTTTGTTTCATCAGACCAGAGGAGATTTCTCCAAAAGTATGATCTTTGTCCCTATGTGCAGTTGCAAACTGTAGTCTGGCTTTTTTATGGCGGTTTTGGAACAGTGGCTTCTTCCTTGCTGAGCGGCCTTTCAGGTTATGTCGATATAGGACTCGTTTTACTGTGTATATAGATACTTTTGTACCTGTTTCCTCCAGCATCTTCACAAGGTCCTTTGCTGTTGTTCTGGGATTGATTTGCACTTTTCGCACCAAAGTACGTTCATCTCTAGGAGATAGAACGCGTCTCCTTCCTGGGCGGTATGACAGCTGCGTGGTCCCATGGTATTTATACTTGCATACTATTGTTTGTACAGATGAACGTGGTACCTTCAGGCATTTGGAAATTGCTTCCAAGGATGACTTGTGGATGTCTACAATTTTTCTTCTGAGGTCTGGGCTTATTTCTTTTGATTTTCTCTTTGTCAAGCAACGAGGCACTGAGTTTGGAGGTAGGCATGGAAATACATCCACAGGTACACCTCCAATTGACTCAAATTATGTCAATTAGCCTATCAGAAGCTTCTAAAGCCATGACATCATTTTCTGGAATTTTCCAAGCTGTTTAGAGGCACAGTCAACTTAGTGTATGTAAACTTCTGACCCACTGGAATTGTGATACAGTGAATTATAAGTTAAATGATCTGTCTGTAAACAATTGTTGGAAAAATTACTTGTGTCATGCACAAAGTAGATGTCCTAACCGACTTGCCAAAGCTATAGTTTGTTAACAAGAAATTTGTGGAGAGGTTGAAAAACTGACTCCAACCTAAGTGTATGTAAACTTCCAACTTCAACTGTATGTAAACATTATTAAAGTGGCATTATTTAGAGTACATTGTATAAAGTGACTAGTCATCAATTTATTAAAGTGGCCAGTGATTGGGTCTCAATGTAGGCAGCAGCCTCTCTGAGTGAGTGATTGATGTGTAGCAGCCTGATGGCCTTGAGATAGAAGCTGTTTTTCAGTCTTTGATGCAACTGTACTGATAGCGTGCTGATATTCGGGCTAGAAGATCGAGGCTTCGAGACCTGCTCCCTGCCAGTTTCATTACAGTATAGTAGTCAGATGAAGCTAGCTGGATGGCTACCTAGCTAATTCTCACATGGATTACTAAATCATTGCTATGAATATTGAAAATAACTGCAGTTTCTGTTGTTTATTGTTTTCAGGTTGGTTGCATTGGTGCTAGCTATGTACTAAGCTAAAGCTAGCTAGTTACCCTAGAAGTTGCTAACATCTGTATCAAAGATATTTGCAAACCTTTTTGATCCTGCTCGTTTGATCCTGATCTAATATCAAATGCTTACACAGACGTTTTCACATTCGGTCGAACAAATCATGCCTTATTACTACCAACACGGTATTGTGCAGCTTTGACAGTGATTGTAATGGTGGCGCTTGGCTTCCACGTGCAAATTCAGCACACACAACATTCTATAATAGAATTGTGTTATTTGACGTGCATCTTTTTTGACACGCAAAGACCCAAACGGCGTTCCAATTTAAAAGGCCAATCGAATTGTGCATTCACACTTTGATTGGGCATAAACCACAAACCCTGTGCAAAGGTTGTAAAACCATTTAATTCCATCCTTTTTCATTAACATAGCAACTGTATCACTCACATTTTACAACATTGTATTTATGAGTCATGGTTAAGACCAGATTCCTTTTCACAAAAATGCATTGTTTAAACAGTCAAGGAGATAAGAAGAAATAAGTAAGGACATAATGTAGCCAACTGTGAATATCTGTAGCCTACCCCTTGTAGAATGGAAGTATGGGAAAAATATCCTTGATTATATAATCATATCCATGGTTAAATAAACAGCCAATGTAACTGTAACATGTTTTACTGCATTGCAAATGTCTATTACATATCAAAGACAACGTGTTTTTCTTTCAACTTTTTAAGGAAGAGGATCCAAGCTTTCTCTCTTTATGTAGGCTATAACTTCACAGAGTGCGCCCTAGATAAGTCTATGGTGTGTGTGCTTTCTCACCAGTACCCTTAACTGTTTTTTCAGTGCATTACATCAGCTGCACTGTTGGAACTCAAACATCTTCCTTTGATAAATTATGTATGTGATCTCCGTTCTCCAGAACATTTGTGGCAAACACATCAAGTGATGCTAACATTTCGACACATTATACGCTCTTTCAATGGATTGAACATATATCACCACCAAACTGTTAGATCTTAAATTACCCCAAAATTGGGTGTATCCATGGAGACTATAACACTTAGCAGGGTGCTAGATCCACAAAAAAGGCTTCAGCTGATTGATGAGGGCAGGCGTGGATTACTCTTTACACAAACTCTGCAGTACAGAGAGAGGGCCTGCTGCCAAAGTAACTCTCTCTCCCTAGTCTATCATTGTCTGTGGGAGCCTGTCCATCAGTGTGGTGTGGTCTGCACCCCTCCCAGGGAGACAACCAGGGAGCCAGAGGGGGTAAATTAAACCAGAGGGACTGAGGAGAGACCATAAAACCCCTGCCAGAAAAAATATTGTATTAATTTAAGGGGAGATGTTAATATCTTGCAGAAATCTATTCCATATGAGTAGGGGCAAAGAGGATACTAGCCTCTATTACTCTATACTAGAATATTAGTGTAATCGTCTTTAGCATGAGGTTTAGCTATAACTAGTGCCTATAGGTTTTCCTGGTTGGGTCAAGAGGTCAGGAAAAACTCCTGACTCTACCCATAAGGTGTTGTATTGGGCGGACCTGAGGTTAGAGGTGAAGGACGAGGTGGAGGTGAGAAGGTGAGCGACGGATAGAGGCACACCCTTTCAAATCAATGATTTCATTGTGTTATGTATAATCCTGTCTAACTCTTATCTGTTATAACAATTGAAGCTTTTCTTCACCCTGTGGGGGAAGAGGGGGTGGTGAAGAATGCTTCAGAGACGAGTGCAACAATATGGAGGCCAAGGTCAGAATGACATGTGCACTGTCGTGGGCGCTCTGACTGCACTCCTCTCTCACAGCACTCTCTCTCATCTTCCCTAGGGAGCCGAGCAGGCCCACAGGCCTTCTCAGGATGATTGTTAATAGCTGATGATGAGGTCACTTCCCCTGGGGTTTCCTCTCAGTCTCCACACAGCCAGGAGACTCACATAACTGTGGTCTGGGTGGGGGGACTAGGACACTGATAGAAATTATGAAAGGGGGAGTCCATCCTTTTTCTAACCCATTATTACTACAGGTTTCCGTTGCTACTCAATTTGTTTTGTTTTGTTTGCCTGGCTGATTTTCATTTTTGCAAGTCTCAGCTGGACTGTACAGGAAGTATGAGCATTATTTATTTACATTATCAACGTGTAAAACATAACAGGACATAACATTGCACTGTCACTTCTAGTCAGCCATCAGCTTTGAACAAGGGATGGGAGAAGACCATCCAAACAAATCAAGCAGGGGATTCTTCAGGAAGAGAGCCTAGTATACTCTGTGAATAGCAAGAAAGGAAGAACCCTGTGAACACCAAGAAAGGAAGAAATAGTATTTCTTGTTCTTCCCTGCCTACTGCGCCACAGCCAGCAGCCCTCTCAAATGTTTGGGAAAATGCATGTAATACAAACGCACTTTCAGTCAAGCACATCTGCTCAGGCCTAGTTTATGCAGTGTGGAGCAGGATGGGGCTAGGCGAAGAGGGAGGGAAGGGTAGATGGGGCCAGGGGGTTCTCCTCCTGTTCTTCCCCAGCCCAGCAGCTAGTCTCTGGGGCTCGCTGTGCTGAAAGATCAGCATGTCTTCTGTATATCTGGTTCATGAGAAGTCATACAAACCACAGAAGGAGTCATCATCATGTAGACATGAGTGAATATTCCACCCACACTCCTACTTACTCAAACATTCATAGAGTACATGCACACAAATAAGCACACACAAGTCCATGCAAAAAGTCGTGCACAGGTTGCTTCCAAAGAAAACAAATCAATGCTACGTCACATTGTGGAGCCCTGGAGTTGTTTTCAAAGCCAGGAAACTTTCACTGAAGAGCTGCCCAGACACAGCAGGGAGACATCCAAGAAGAGGAGGAGGGATATGCGGAGTAGAGAAGAAGAGAGAGAGTGCAGATCGAGAGAGAGTAAGTAGAGGGGACACCTCAAAGTAGAGCTCGTAGAGAGAAGTTGTTAGGATCAGCGTGAAGGTGGTGTACACTTCAACAAGGATTCACATAGCCCACACAATAATATACTCAGATCTAGAGCAGAGCACAGAGACTTTCCTGGGCTAGCTAAGAAACTTAGATTCTGCTCCCCACCCAGTGCTACACAAGTTCACTTGATAGTTCGAAGCCAAGATGGCGTAGCAGTCGGACATGTTTTGTCTTGTCCCGTCCTGTCCCGTGTAAATATTGTTTTTTTTAAATATATTTTGTATATATTTTAATCTCACTTTCCATCTATGGACTGAATATACTCTCCTGCAACCCGCCTCACCCAATGTGGTACGGATCTGCTATTTATTCTGCTATTTTTATACTTTAGAACCCCCATCAGAAGCTAGCCACCTAACTAGCTACTAGCTAGTAATCAGTTAGCTACTGCTAGCGGTCTTCACCGTTAACTCGGACTCCAACCAGCCTCAGCTCGGCCAGTCTGCACAGCGCGATATCAACCCAGAGCATATCGGACTGCTTTTTCTCTACCACATCTCCGGATTCCTACTTCAAGCTCTGAACCTTTACACCGGATCATCGCAGCTAGCTTGCTGCAATTCGAGTGGCTACACCTGACAAACATCTATGTCCCGAAGCAAGCACCAGTTAGCCTGGAGCTAGCCTCGAGCTAGGCCCATCTCCCGGGTAGCCGAAGAGGTCCACCAGCCAATTTTTGGGCTACAATACCTCTTTTGCCAATTGGTCTGGACCCTTTACTGCCAACACAGAGCCCCGCCGATCCATCACGACTGGTCTGCCGATGTAATCGTCCGAGGTGGTTTCAACAGGCTCTTCCGTTGCGAAGTCGCCGGAGGCCCATCTGCTAGCCACGGCCCGCTAGCTGTCTGAATCGCCATGTCTCCAGCTTGCCTAGCATAGTAGCAACTACTGAATCGTCCCTCTGACTCATCTATTGCTACTCATTGGATGCTATGATCACTCGGCTACACATGCCTCTCCCTAATGTCATTATGCCTTGTCTATTGTTGTTTTGGTTAGTGATTATTGTCCTAATTCAATGTAGAGCCCCCAGCCCTGCCCAATATGCCCTAGATAGCCCTTTTGTTCCAACCCCACAACTGCGGTGACCTCACCTGGCTTAACTGGTTCCTCTAGATACAAAACCTCTCATCGTCACCCAATGCCTAGGTTTACCTCCACTGTACTCACATTCTACCATACCCTTGTCTGTACATTATACCTTGAATCTATTCTTCCAAGCCCAGAAATCTGCACCTTTAACTCTCTATTTCGAATGCACTAGACGACCAGTTCTTATAGCCTTTAGCCGTACCCTTATCCTAGTCCTTCTATGCTCCTCTGGTGATGTAGATGTTAACCCAGGCCATGTAGCCCCCAGCACCACTCCCATTCTCCAGGCGCTCTCATTTGTTGACTTCTGTAACTGTAAAAGCCTTGGTTTCCTGCATGTTAACATCAGAAGCCTCCTCCCTAAGTTTGTTTTATTCACTGTTTTAGCACACTCCGTCAACCCAGATGTCCTAGCCGTGTCTGAATCCTGGCGTTTAGGAAGGCCACCAAAAATCCTGAAATTTCCATCTCCAACTACAACATTTTCTGACAAGATAGAACTGCCAAAGGGAGCGGAGTTGCAATCTACTGCAGAGATAACCTGCAGAGTTCTGTCATACTATCCAGGTCTGTGCCCAAACAATTCGAGCTTCTACTTTTAAAAATCCACCTTTCCAGAAACAAGTATCTTACTGTTGCCACTTGTTATAGACCCCGCTCAGTACCCAGCTGTGTCCTGGACACCATATGTGAATTAATTGCCCCTATCTATCTTCAGAGTTTGTACTGTTAGGTGACCTAAACTGGGATATGATTGTAGGATGGCCACCCCGGCCATCCTACAATCTAAGCTAGATGCCCTTAATCTCACACAAATGATCAAGGAACCTACCAGGTACAACCCTAAATCCGTAACCATGGGCACCCTCTTAGATATCATCCTGATCAAATACACCTCTGCTGTCGTCAACCAGGATCTCAGCGATCATTGCCTCATTGCCTGCATCCGTTATGGGTCCGAGGTCAAACGACCACCCCTCATCACTGTCAAACGCTCCCTAAAACACTTCAGCAAGCAGGCCTTTCTAATCGACCTGGCCCGGGTATCCTGGAAGGATATTGACCTAATCCCGTCAGTAGAGGATGCCTGGTGGCTCTTTAAAAGTTATTTCCTCACCATCTTAAATAAGCATTCCCCATTTAAAAAACGTAGAACAATAACAGGTTCACCCCAGACCTGACTGCCCTTGACCAGCACAAAAACATCCTGTGGTGTTCTGCATTAGCATCGAATAGCCCCCGCAATATGCAACTTTTCAGGGAAAGTCAGAAATCAATATAGACAGTCAGTTAGGAAAGCTAAGGCTAGCTTTTTCAAACAGAAATTTGCATCCTGTAGCACTAATTCCCCAAAAGTTTTGCGACACTGTGAAGTCCATGGAGAATAAGAGCACCTCCTCCCAGCTGCCCACTGCACTGAGGCTAGGAATGGGTCTACGTGCTGCTGTGCGTTTTGTTGCTAACCTTACTTCGCTACCTGCCAACTTTAGGGTTTTTACTTTTTAATTATCGTTTATATTTTTAGTTTTTCCCTCGCTCAAATTTTCATTAAACTTTTTCACTCCGGACGCTTTATCTGGATGTGGTTCGTCAGGACCTCCACCAGCCGAAGCTAAGTAGTAACATTAACATGATGCCTTCTAGGGGGCGGAGTTGCAATCTACTGCAGAGATAACCTGCAGAGTTGAGTCACTGTACTCAAAATATATACAGTAGGAGAACGATCGCCTTACGGCGAGGATAGCTGTGCTGCAAGGCCAGCTTCAGACGCATTCGTTAGGAAAGGGTAATTTAAGTGTAGGAAAGGATGAAACAGAGTCTGTGCCACCAGTAAGTACAGATAGTAGTATAAATCCTCTCGCACAGTCCCTGCAGCCGAACAACTTTCTCATGGCTTCTGGAAGGAAATGCTGTAGGAATGCTCAACCTGTGTCGCTCATTCAGACGACAGAAACTTTCAACCAGTTCTCACCATTAAGCAGCGAGTCGGAGTCAGAGGCCGAGCCTTCTCTGGTCTCTACTCCTCCCGTTACGGGGTCTGAGACGCAGAGCGCAACATAGCGCTCAGCATGTAAATCAGCTAGAAAGATGTGTCAGCATCGAGTAATTGTCTCTGGCCCCCTCCCAGTTAGGGGGAGTGATGAGCTCTACAGCAGAGTCTCACAACTCAATCACTGGTTGAAAACTGTTTTCTGCCCCTCCCAAAATATAGAATTTGTAGATAATTGGCCCTCTTTCTGGGACTCACCCACAAACAGGGCCAAGCCTTGCCTATTGAGGAGTGACGGACTTCATCCTAGCTGGAGGAGTGCTCTCAGCTCAGCTATCCCCATTGAGACCGTGTCTGTGCCTCGACCTAGGTTGGGCAAAACTAAACATGGCGGTGTTCACCTTAGCAATCTCCATTCCTGCCATTAATGAAAGAGATTGTGATACCTCACATCTCAAAATAGGGCTACTTAATGTTAGATCCCTCACTTCCAAGGCAGTTATAGTCAATGAACTAAACACTGGTCATAATCTTGATGTGATTGGCCTGACTGAAACATGGCTTAAGCCTGATGAATTTACTGTGTTAAATGAGGCCTCACCTCCTGGTTACACTAGTGACCATATCCCCAGCGCATCCCGCAAATGAGGTTTTGCTAACAGTTATGATAGCAAATTTCAATTTACAAAAAAAAAACAACGTTTTCGTCTTTTGAGCTTCTAGTCATGAAATCTATGCAGCCTACTCACACTTTTTATGGCTGCTGTTTACAGGCCTCCTGGGCCATATACAGCGTTTCTCACTGAGTTCCCTGAATTCCTATCAGACCTTGTAGTCATGGCAGCTAATATTCAAATATTTACTGACTAACATTCACATGGACAAGTCCACAGACCCACTTCAAAAGGCTTTCGGAGGCATCATCGACTCAGTGGGTTTTGTCCAACATGTCTCCGGACCTACTCACTGCCACAGTTATACTCTGGACCTAGTTTTGTCCCATGGAATAAATGTTGTGGATCTTACTGTTTTTCCTCATAATCCTGGACTATCGGACCACCATTTTATTACGTTTGGAATCGCAACAAATAACCCCAACCAAGGATCATCAAAAGTCATATTATAAATTCTTGGTCAACCCAAAGATTCCTAGATGCCCTTCCAGACTCCCTCCGCCTACCCAAGGACGTCAGAGTACAAAAATCAGTTCACCACCAAACTGAGGAACTCAATTTAACCTTGCGCAATACCCTAGATGCAGTCGATGCCCTAAACACAAAAAACATTTGTCATAAGAAAGTAGCTCCCTGGTATACAGAAAATATCCGAGCTCTGAAGCAAGGTTCCAGAAAATTGGAACAGAAATGGTGTTACAACAAACTGGAAGTCTTCCCACTAGCTTGGAAAGACAGTACCGTGCAGTAACGAAGAGCCCTCACTGCTGCTCGATCATCCTATTTTTCCAACTGAATTGAGAAAAATAAGAACAATCCAAAATGTATTTTTGATGCTGTCACAAAGCTAACTAAAAAAGCAGCATTCCCCAAAAGAGGATGCTTTCACTTCAGCAGTGATAAATTCAGGAACTTCTTTGAGGAAAAGAGCATGATCATTAGAAAGCAAATTATGGATTCCTCTTTAAATCTGCGTCTTCCTCCAAAGCTCAGTTGTCCTGAGTCTGCACAACTCTGCCAGGACCTAGGATCAAGGGAGACACTCAAGTTTTTTAGTACTATGTCTCTTGACACATTGATGAAAATAATCATGGCTTCTAAACCGTCAAGCTGCATACTGGACCCTATTCCAACTAAACTACTGAAAGAGCTGCTTCCTGTGCTTGGCCCTCCTATGTTGAACATAATAAACGGCTCTCTATCCACCGGATGTGTACCAAACTCAAGTGGCAGTAATAAAGCCTCTCTTGAAAAAGCCAAACCTTGACCCAGAAAATATAAAAAACAATCAGCCTATATCGAATATCCCATTACTTTCAAAAATGTTAGAAAAAGCTGTTGTGCAGCAGCTCACTGCCTTCCTGAAGACAAACAATGTATACGAAATGCTTCAGTCTGGTTTTAGACCCCATCATAGCACTGAGACTGCACTTGTGAAGGTGGTAAATGACCTTTTAATTGCATCAGACCGAGGCTCTGCATCTCTCCTCGTGCTCCTAGACCTTAATGCTGCTTTTGATACCATCGATCACATTCTTTTACAGAGACTGGAAACCCAAATTGGTCTACACTGACAAGTTCTGGCCTGGTTTAGATATTATCTGTCGGAAATATATCCGTTTTTCTCTGTGGATGGTTTGTCCTCTGACAAATCAACTGTAAACGTCGGTGTTCCTCAAGGCTCCGTTTTAGAACCACTATTGTTTTCACTATATATTTTACCTCTTGGTGATGTCATTCGGAAACATAATGTTAACTTTCACTGCTATGCGTATGACACACAGCTGTACATTTCGATGAAACATGGCGAAGCCCCAAAATTGCCCTCCCTGGAAACCTGTGTTTCAGAAATAAGGAAGTGGATGGCTGCAAATGTTCTACTTTTAAACTCTGACAAAATAGAGATGCTTGTTCTAGGTCCCAAGAGACAAAGAGATCTTGTGTTGAATCTGACAATTAATCTTGATGGTTGTACAGTCGTCTCAAATAAAAACGCCTCAGCGTTACTCTGGACTCTGATCTCTCTTTTGACGAACATGTCAACACTGTTTCAAGGACAGCTTTTTCCATCTACGTAACATTGCAACAGTCAAACTTTCTGTCCAAAAATGATGCAGAAAAATGTATCCATGCTTTTGTCACGTCTAGGTTAGACTACTGCAATTCTCTACTTTCCGGCTACTCGGATACAGTACTAAATAAACTTCCGTTAGTGCCAAACGGCTGCTAGAATCTTGACTAGAACCAAAAAATGTGATAATATTACTCCAGTGCAAGCCTCTTTGCACTGGCTTCCTGTTAAGGCAAGGGCTAATTTCAAGGTTTTACTGCTAACCTACAAAGCATTACATGGGCTTGCTCCTACCTATCTTTCTGATTTGGTCCTGCCGTACATACCTACATGTACGCTACGGTCACAAGACGCAGGCCTCCTTACTGTCCCTAGAATTTCTAAGCAAGCAGCTGGAGGCAGGGCTTTCTCCTATAGAGCTCCATTTTTATGGAATGGTCTACCTACCCATGTGAGAGACGCAGACTCAGTTTCAACCTTTAAGTCTTTATTGAAGACTCATATTTTCAGTAGGTCCTATGATTGAGTGTAGTCTGGCCCAGGAGTGTGAAGGTGAATGGAAAGGCACTGGATCAACGAACCCCCTTGCTGTCTCTGGCTGGCCGGTTCCCCTCTTTCCACTGGGATTCTCTGCTTCTAACCATATTACAGGGGCTGAGTCACTGGCTTACTGGTGCTCTTCCATGCTGCACATTCAAAGAGGATGGTGAATGTGCAGAGAAACTGAGCTCTCTGATGTCGTCCATGTTTGGTATGTGAGAAACTGGAGGAATACGGTTTTGCTGATAATAAGATAATCACTTTCTGCACAATCAACTCTTTCCCATTCTGTGGGACCTGGAATTTTGCTCTCTTCCTCTGCATCACTGGACACCACAACTGCCAGCTGTGCCTTACCTACAAACACACTACAGGGGAGGACTATATAAACATGTAAATCAAAAAACAGTAGACAGGCGTTATATGGAATGTTGATCTCTGTGCTTTTCCTAGTTAATTGCATGCAATATAAATGTTGTCCAAACGTGGCGCTATATATTCACTTTTCTCTTTTTAGAAAGTTCACTGTAGCATCAGTGCAATTGCTTCATTCACTGTGTAGACAGACATACAGTCGACAACACAATACTGTTTCTAGGGGCCAAGGTTAATCTGAGGCAATTTCTTTTAAAGTCTATAAAGTATGAAAGTATGAAAACCAGCCAAGAATACACCATATCTGGTACTGAAATATTCTCAATGGTGCTGTGTTCACATTAGAAAAACATGAACTTACTCAGTGCCCCTGCCTAGTATGATGAGGGATAACCAGTAACATCTGAGTCACAAGGATTCGTATGTAATGAGGAACAATACTCCAATTACATATTCAGGGTTAAAATACAATTTGAAACATACATTTTATCTGACTGTTAAGGACGAATAAACACATTTCTACACATTTCACTGTCATATGGGAATGGAAATAATCAAATCAGATACACGCCTGATCACACCGATATGATTGGGAGGAAATGCTGAGGGAATGCAAGGGGAGGAGGTCAGAGGTGATACACACTGACCAAAAAGAGATTAAATCCCAGCTGAGTCAGAAAGAATCTCTTGTTATTAAGGCACAAAGACTGATCAATTATTCTGCCTCCCCATCCCCCTCTTCCCATGTGACTTCCTGTAAAACAGATGTCCCTTACGGATTTTTTTTTGTTGCATTTTTGTCAAATTTGCATTTTCACAAGTGAAATATTTGTTTTCAAATGTTGAGCTTAAATTTTTACATGTGAAAGCATATTTTCATATGCATTACATTTGTCACGTGAGGAGAATAACTGGTATTCGTCACATGCTTCGCAAACAACAGCTATAACCTAACAGTGAAATGCTTACTTACAGGCCCTTCCCAACAATGCAGAAAGAAAGAACATTGAGAAATAACGGAAAAGTAATAACACGTAGTAATAAAAGTCATAATACACAATGAGTAACAATAACTTTGCTATATACACAGGGTACCAGTACCGAGTCGAAGTGCAGGGGTACGAGGTAATTGAGGAAGATACAGTATGTACATATAACTAGGAATAAAGTGACTAGGCAACAGGATAGATAATAAACAGAAGCAGCAGTGTACAGTATGTGATGAGTCAAAAAGTGTCCATGGAGCAGATAGTCTGAGTAGCTATTTTGTAAACTAAACAAACTATTTAGCAGTTATATGGCTTGGGGGTAGAAGCTGTTCAGGATCCTGTTGGTTGTAGATTTGGTGTATTGGTACCACTTGCTGTGAAGTAGTAGAGAAAACAGTTTATGACTTGGGTAGCTGGAGTCTATGGCAATTTTTAGGACCTTCCTCTGACACTGCCTGGTATAGAGGTCCTAGATGGCCCCAGTGATGTACTGGGCCATACGCAATACCCTCTGTAGGGCCTTGTGGTCAGATGCCAAGCAGTTGCCATACCAAGAAGTCATGCAGCCAGTCAATATGCTCTCAATGGTGCAGCTGTAGAACGCTGAAGGCCCATGCCAAATCTTTTCAGCTTCCTGAAGAAAATAAAATGTATTTATTGTCACATACACCAGATAGGTGCATGTGTTGTTTTACAGGGTAAGCCATAGAAGTATGGCAGCCTGGAGAAAGTTAGGGTTTAGTGCCTTGCTCAAGGGCACATCGACAGATGTTTTACTCTAGTGATTGAGTTACTTTTGTGCCATTAATATCAAGCAAAACCTCAGTAGTCGAAAACGAAATTCTTAGTATTGCAAACAAAAATAATGATATTGAAAGAAACATAAAGATAAACCCTAAAGTACTGATAGCAACAACAAGAAAATTGCAAGGATATCATTTTTAAATGCCAGAGCAAATTCATTGTAGCTCAAAAAAAAAAAAAAAACAGGGTTCAACGCAATTAATAAAACACATTCCTATTTCCTGCAATTTTCCCTATCTTTGGTTATGTTACCCTGGCCTTTGCTTTTGCTGCCTTTTGTCCAGGTGTAAGTTCTGGGATATTCGTTCCATCAACATAGCCCCCCTGCATCCCACTGCTGGTTTGCCTCTGAAGCTAAGCAGGGTCGTCCCTGGATGGGACACCAGCTGTAGTTGGAAGTGATCAAAAATAATAATAACAATAATTTAAAAAATGTGTGGAAAAAAATCACGTGGTAATTTCTTTTTCACATTAGGAAAAATTATCATGTGAAATTTCACACGTCTTAAACCACAGCTGTTTTCGAATACTCATACTAACCGCACTAAACATACTAATATAGTATGCTTATGTCATACTAAATTGCTTAAACATACTAAATTCGCCAAAATATGAAGTATACACGCAAAGGACACTATTTCCATTCTTTAGGGTACATAATGCAACTCTTCAGGAAATGGCGGAAAATATGCAGTCGAAGTACAACGAGGGAAGACAGAAATTCATTGCTTTAACTAATTATAACAAATGTTAAGAAAAGGTTGAGCAATGTAACAAAGTAATGACTTTTCAAATTAGTTACCCTATATGTTATATTGCTTGACAATCCTTACGAACCACATCGCGTATCATTACAGCAGTATGTGCCGATATATTGTTAGCTCGCTACCTAATGTTAGTTGGCTACTTATACATCAAACTTGCCAGTATATTACCTATAGACTATCTAACTAACTACCCAACACTTATTGACTTGATTTTTCCCGTCATTCTTAGCTTAGCTAAATGTTATAGTCATTGTGCCTTCTTAATGGACATTCGGGTGCTTTTGTAAATTTTCTCAGGCTATCTACTTCGATTTCAGAGCACTCTTGTCTGAGTGTACTAGAGCGCAGAATAATGAATTGAGGAGTGCTCAACACCTGGCTAAAAAGCGTAATTATCAGCACAGTTATGGTCATCAACGCTCTGGATAACATGAAAACTGCCTAACCAGCTCTGCTAGGGCGATTACAATGGTCAGAGTGGTCTCATTTGTGTCCGGAAGTAGCTAGCAAGCTTGGGTACTTGACTGCTTTTGTAAGGTCAGAACGCTCAAATCAACCCTACTCCTTGTCCTGAGATTCCAGTGTGCGCTCCGACAGCAAAACACTTTGAATTTACAAACTAACAACCTGACAAAGCTCTGAATTTACCAGCGCACTCTGGCAATCCAGATTGAAAATGTCTAACTAGTCATTTGTTATGCTAGCTAGCAAGAGGTTGCATAGCAACAGCATCAACTCAAACGCTCAACTGAAAGCATACTGTTCGTTGACAGTATACTTAAATGAACTAATAATATATAGTATGTAGTATATACTCATTACGTATGTAGTATACAGTATGTTAGTATGGTTATTCGAACACAGCTCATGTTTTTCCACAAGTTTTTTTGTAAGGGGTGTCAGGATCCATACCAAGTAAGGCCAGGGAAAAACAGCAGATAATTGATCAGTTCAGCACAGAATAGAATGTGTTTCATATAACCTAACTAAAGAGCATACTAGAGTGAGGCAGCTGGAAATGAGTGAGTGAGTAAGTATGGAGTGATATAATGGAAACCTTTGCATGTTTACTCTGTAATCATGTAGACTCTCTTACAAGCAACAGAGCTGGTCTCCACACATTCTTACAACTTCCCCGGGTTCGATGGTTCTGAAATATACACACTACTCAGTAGCCATAAACCATAGCATTGGGAGGTATTATTCCTTTATCATAATGACCAAAGTACAATCCTATCAATATGGCTATTTTGTGAGATTAGTTTTTTTATGATACAGTACTCCAGTATAAGTGATACAGTCATTCAATGGCTAAACAAGCTCTATCTATATAGCAATGGCTGTAAAGAGGCAGCTCAGTGGCTGACTGACTGCAGAGAGAGAACCTGGGGGAGGAGCAACACTGACTAGCTGGTCCCTAGGCACACATTTGTCGCCTTGGTGACAGGACACAGCAGATGAGGACCTTATGTAATCGCAGGGTCGTTCAGTGTCCTAGTGAGTCCCTATGTTCAGTTAAAATTGTTTTAATAATGCAGGGGACAAGGTCCATCTGTGGTTGTCTTTGTCAGCCCAGCCGAAGCCAAACCCCTGCCATCTGTCTACAGTATTGTGAGAGATGCCACTGACCACACAGTCAGTCAGCTACAATGCTGCTTGTGGGCAGACACAGAAAGGAGAGCGAGAGAGAGAATATTAGATGCTGGCTACTGCCTCAGGACAGAAATTCTCAACAGGAGATGGTGGGGAAGGGGAAAGAACATTTGTTATTCTGCTTTTTAAATAAAATAACAGCGGCAGAAGAATGGGAGATTAAAAAAAAGTAGGCTAAAACATCAAACTACCTATCTTTGAAAATTGTGTGGGTGATATGCACATTCCAAATTATTAAACCGGTGCTTGGGAGCATGTTGGAGCAGAATTTAGGATTGTCTTTCTTATTCAAATGTTATATCATACCAAACACATACAGTTGAAGTCGGAAGTTTACATACACTTAGGTTGGAGTCATGAACATTTATTTTTCAACCACTCCACAAATTTCTTGTTAACAAACTATAGTTTTGGAAAGTCGGTTGGGACATCGACTTTGTGCATGACACAAGTCATTTTTCCAACAATTGTTTACAGACAGATTATTTTACTTATAATTCACTGTATCACAATTCCAGTGGGTCAGAACTTTAAATGCACTATTGACTGTGCCTTTAAACAGCTAGAAAAATTCCAGAAATTATGTCATTGCTTTAGAAGCTTCTGATAGGCTAAGTGACATCATTTGAGTCAATTGGAGGTGTACCTGTGGATGTATTTCAAGGTCTACCTTCAAACTCAGTGCCTCTTTGCTTGACATCATCGGAAAATAAAAAATACTTTTTGACATTTTTATTTTAGACCTCCACAAATCTGGTTCATACTTGGGAGCAATTTCCAAATGCCTGAAGGTACCACGTTCACCTGTACAAACAATAGTACGCAAGTATAAACACCATGGGACCACAGAGCCGTCATACCGCTCAGGAAGGAGACGCGTTCTGTCTCCTAGCGATGAACTCACTTTGGTGCGAAAAGTGCAAATCAATCCCAGAATAACAGCAAAGGACCCTGTGAAGATGCTGGAGGAAACAGGTACAAAAGTATCTTTATCCACAGTAAAATGAGTCCTACATCAACATAACCTGAAAGGCCACTCAGCAAGGAAGAAGCCACTGCTCCAAAACCGCCATAAAAAGCCAGACTACGGTTCGCATCTGCACATGGGGACAAAGATGGCACTTTTTGGAGAAATCTCCTCTGGTCTGATGAAACAAAAATAGAACTGTTTGGCCATAATGACCATCGTTATGTGTGGAGGAAAAAGGGGGAGGCTTGCAAGCTGAAGAACACCATCACAACCGTGAAGCACGGGGGTGGCAGCATCATGCTGTGGGGGTGCTTTGCTGCAGGAGGGACTGGTGCACTTCATAAAATAGATGGCAACATGAGGAAGGAACATTATGTGGATACATTGAAGCAACATCTCAAGACATCAGTCAGGATGTTAAAGCTTGGTCGCAAATGGGTCTTCCAAATGGACAATAACCCCAAGCATACTTCCAACTTTGTGGTAAAATGGCTTAAGGACAACGAAGTCAAGATATTGGAGTGGCTATCACAAAGCCCTGACCTCAATCCTATAGCATATTTGTGCCTTTTCAAATTATAAAATTGGATTAGATAACACAATGTGCCATTGGAACAGGAGTGATGGTTGCTGAAAATGGACCTCTGTACGCCTATGTAGATATTGCATTAAAAATCAGTCATTTCCAGCTACAAGTCATTTACAACATTAACAATGTCTACACTGTATTTATGATCAATTTGATGGTCATTTAATGGACAAAAAATTTGCTTTTCTTTCAAATACGAGGACGTTACTAAGTGACCCCAAACTTTTGAATGGTAGTGTAAATACTGTATATGGATGAGCAGTGACAGAGTGGCATAGGCTAAAATGCATTTGATAGTATAGAATACAGTATATACAAATGAGACGAGTAATGCAAGATATGTTAACATAATTAAAGTGGCAATATTAAAGTGACTAGAGTTCTATTTATTAAAGTGGCCAATGATTTCAAGTCTTTATGTTTGCAGCAACCTCTCTGTGCTGGTGATGGCTGTTTAATGGTTTTATGGCCTTGAGATAGAAACAGTTTTTCAGGATTTGATGCACCTGTACTGATCTCGCGTTCTGGATAGTAGCGGGGTGAACAGGCAGTGGCTCGGGTGGTTGTTGTCCTTGATGGTCTTTTTTGGCCTTCCTGATATCGAGTGCTGTAGGTGTCCTGGAGGGCAGGTAGTTTGCCCCTGGTGATGCTTTGTGCAAACCGCACCACCCTCTGTAGAGCCCTGTGGTTGTGGGCGGTGCAGTTGCTGTACCAGGCAATGATTCAGCCTGACAGGATGCTCTTAATTGTGCATCTGTAAAAGTTTGTGAGGGTTTTAGGTGACAAGCCAAATTTCTTCAGCCTCCTGAGGTTGAAGAGGCGCTGTTACGCCTTCTTTACCACACTGTCTGTGTGGGTGGACCATTTCAGTTTGTCCGTGGTGTGTATGCCGAGGAACTTAACATTTTCCACCTTCTCCACTGCTGTCCCATTGATGTGGATAGGGGGGTGCTCCCTCTGCGGTTTCCTGAAGTCCATAATCATCTCCTTTGTTTTGTTGTTATGTTCCTGACTCCACACTCCGAGAGCCACCTCCTCCCTGTAGGCTGTCTCGTCGTTGTTGGTAATCAAGGCTACTACTGTTGTGTCATCTGCAAACTTGATGATTGAGTTGGAGGCGTGCATGGCCACGCAGTCATGGGTGAACATGAAGTACAGGAGTGGGCTGAGCAAGCACCCTTGTGGTGCCCCAGTGTTGAGGATCAGCGAAGTGGAGATGTTGTTCCCTACCTTCACCGCCTGGGGACGGCCCGTCAGGAAGTCCAGGACACAATTGCACAGGGTGGGGATGAGACCCAGGGACTCAAGCTTAATTATGAGCTTGGAGGATACTATGGTGTTAAATGCTGAGCTGTAGTCAATGAACAGCATTCTTACATAGGTATTCCTCTTGTCAAGATGGGATAGGGCAGTATGCCGTGTGATGGCAATTGCATCGTCTGTGGACCTATTGGGGCGGTAAGCAAATTGAAGTGGGTCTAGGGTGACAGGTAAGGTGGAGGTGATATGATCCTTGACTAGTCTCTCAGAGCACTTCATGATGACAAAAATGAGTGCTATGTAGTGATAGCCATTTAGTTCAGTTATCTTTGCATTCTTGGGTACAGGAACAATGGTGGCCATCTTGAAGCATGTGGGGACAACAGACTGGGATAGGGAGAGATTTAATATGTCTGTAAACAAACCAGCCAGCTGGTCTGCTCATGCTCTGAGGACGTGGCTCGGGAAGACGTCTGGGCAGGCAGCTTTGCAATGGTTAACACGTTTAAATGTCTTACTCACGTTGGCCACGGAGAAGGAGAGCCCAGGTCCTTGGCAGCGGGCCGCATCAGTGGCATTGTATTATCCTCAAAGCGGGTGTTAAGTTTGTCTGGGAGCAAGACGTCGGTGTCCGTGACGTGGCTGGTTTTCCTATTGTAGTCCGTGATTGACCCTGCCACATGTGTCTCGTGTTTAAGACGTTGAATTGCGACTTCACTTTGTCTTTATACTCACATTTTGCTTGTTTGATTGCACACAGGTCATGTAGACTAGAGGGGAAGTGTTTGCATTCTATCTAAAATAAGAGATTCTTATCAGCGTTTGACTGTTAGATTAACTCCACCTGACAGCAACTATACAAACAGCACCAAATCATCAGTAGTGGTGGAAAAAGTACCCAATTGTCATACTTTTACTCAAGTAAAAGTGAAAGTCACCCAAGAATGAACATCTACCCTCTACTTCCCAGTATAACTACTTTAATTTGTTCTCTTTGAATAACATATTTTTCTCCCCGATTTGCTTTGGGGTCTGTTTTTGAAGAATAACATCAACTGCTAACATAAACAATGCATTTGTGTTTAGTGAGTCTGCCAGATCAGAGGGAGTAGGGATAACCACGTGTTCTCTTGATAAGTGTGATAATTGGACCATTTTCCTGTCCGAATACTTTTGGGTGTCACGGAAAAGTACATGATTTTCTTTAGGAATGTAGTGTCATGACGTTGGCCTGGGGGGTAGGTTTATGACAGTCATAAATACCTCTTCCCCCCTTTTTCCTCTCTCTACCCTACTGAGGTTACATTTGCAAAACCCTTGGTTAACAGAGATTCTGGGAACATCAGTAGGGGGGGGGAATATGATGTCAGTTCGGTTGTCATCTGAGACATTCTCATCAATGATAAGATGACAAACTCTACAGTGGAAAGTCTACACATCAGAGTTCTCGGATTCACATGGAATTGTTGTTCAATTTAAATGTTTGAATATGAAATGATTTGTGATGGGATGAAATGTGATTTTAGCTTCTAAAATGAGAGATTTGGATTTTCATAAGATAGGGCTGCTCAATCAGTGGCCCGCCCTGTGAAGGGACATGGGCTATAAAACTTTTCAAACACGCCCTCCTCTCCCTTCCTATATAAGCCCTTGACGACAATATAACTATCTGTTCCAAAGATGTGAGGACGACGGTCCTATGTCAGAATGGTTCAGATAATAACTACAGAACGAAGCCAACATCCGTGATACCTCCTAGCCGTTGAGTTAGCAACAGCAGATGCAAATGCAGGTTAGGAAGGAACAGACAGAGTATCCCGTCTACCACACAACGATGTTACCACAACGTATCCAATTGACAACCAGAGACATTCTTCAAAGGACTCGGTTTGGCAACACTGCCTTCCATCTACCACCAACCTACCGAAGCGCAGCTCAGAGTAAATATTTATTGCATTTTCCTTTTCCAAATGGGTGGTAATTTAGAATGCATAAGATACTGTATTTACTATAGCACAGCAGCTTCGCCTTTGTTCCTCAGTCTTCCCGCTCGTTCACTCAAACCCTGCCCCTTTTCCTTTGTGTAACAAGCTGTCATATCTGTTCCGCCCGCTAGTGACGTTTTCCTTTATGACGTAATTTGTAATCAAGTTATGATTTAATTATGTGTATGTATAATTCTGTGTGATTAGTTAGGTATTTAGTAAATAAATATTTAAACCCAATTTTGAATTGCTGATTCAAATTGTTAGCCAGGGTTCGTGCAGATAACCAAGAATTTACAACTTTCAGATGAGACTGAATTAAGATGACTATTGATATTGACTGCTATTGATGTAAAATATTACGAGGTCTTTAAGAGTTTATTCGGAAAATAACAGCTCTATAAATATTATTTTGTGGTGCCCGACTCTCTAGTTAATTACATTTACATGATTAGCTCAATCAGGTGATATTAATTACGGAGAAATTATTTTATAGAATAGCATGTCATATCACTTAATCCGGCATAGCCAAAGACACGACAGTAGTGAAGTAAAAGTAGTCCAAAATAGAAATAGTAAAGTAGAGTGCAGATACCCCCCAAAAAACGACTTAAGTAGTACTTTAAAGTATTTTTTGCATAAATACTTTACACCACTGATCATCAGTACACACTCAACTAAATTTTGAAAAACATAGACTATAGTCTGGGAAACACTACAATGTGAGCTTTAAGTGTGAGAGAGTCTCTCACCTAAACAGATATTATCTCCTGTGAGGCAACCACCTGGATTTCCCCCACATTCTATCACCGTTGGTAGTAGGAGTTAGACAAAACAGGTGTGGGAGTAGGGATATGGGCGGTGGTTTTAAGAAGTCTGCTGGCACCTCATTGGCAGGCAGCCAGTCTCAATGTTCAGCACCCTGGAATAACAACTACAACACATGCATGTGTAGTCAGGATTGGGCCTGTGGTGACAATGAGGGCACATAAACTCAGAGATGCCAAAAAGCTGTGATACCAAAGTGTAGCAAACTCAGCATTACAGGTCCAAAATACTATTACATCTTTGTGTTTGCTGTGAATGTGGTATTATACTCTTTAGTGTGGCTTAAGGTGCTATAACCATTGACTGGAGTTAGTGGTGAGGCCCCAACTCACCCAAATTGCTATGAAACCATTGACTTGGAGAATAACAAGAGGATGCCTCAGAGAACGTGAGTCCAAGTGTCTTGGTTTGCATCCATCAAATATTTAATAGGGTACACATGTGTGTGTGTGTGTGTGTGTGTGTGTGTGTGTGTGTGTGTGTGTGTGTGTGTGTGTGTGTGTGTGTGTGTGTGTGTGTGTGTGTGTGTGTGTGTGTGTGTGTGTGTGTGTGACCCTAGGCACAATACATCAGTGTTATTACCTTGGGGCGCCACGGAATTCCAGGGGTGAGGGAGGGAGAAAGGGTGTGAGGAGGTTAACAAAAGTATCTCGGAGCACAAGGCACCTGCTGTATTTGAGCCATAGCTGTGAGTGTGCAAGTGTATGAGGGGAATCTACCTGATACGGTCTGAGATATTACGGAATGTTTTAAACTTTGAGCTTCAGAGCATTAACAAATGAATGAAACCTCCTACAAATGACATGATGTTCAAAGAAAGGTTTGAGGAAGTGCAGCTTCCTTTAACACCAAGTTCACATCTTATTTCTACATTTTTATGATGACTTCTCTGCAAAAAATGACAGACAATTTTTTCACAAGTGGTTAAAAGCAAAGCACATTTGTGTTTGATATTTGTTTATGAAAGGTTGAAGGTGAAAACCATAATTGCAGGATGTTGGAGTCCAGACAGAGGCCACCAACCCTATAAAGGCATGCAGCTGAGCTGACTCATCACTACCTATTGGTCTCCCAGTGAAAACTACACCAACATGCAGTTTTAACAAAGACCATCACTGTTTTACAAATCTTTAACAAATGACAGACCTTCTAGAACAGATGATAGGTGTGTGTGTGTGTGTGTGTGTGTGTGTGTGTGTGTGTGTGTGTGTGTGTGTGTGTGTGTGTGTGTGTGCGTGCGTGCGTGCGTGCGTGCTGAGGAACCATTGTGAAGTTGTTACTGAGCTGACTGCCACAGTTAATAGCCTACTACCTTCACCACAAAAACACTATGTCCTAATCCTAATAGTTAAAAAGCCTAATCATCAACCATGATAACCACTGTCTGGAGATTGGCAAAGAAATAGTGACGTTTGTTAAATCTTCCTCTTTGTCTCTTATATGGAGGCTTGACAAATCTCTGCTTCCCTTTTTAAATCCTGGGGTAGGCGGAACAGTTACTGGGGTGTCAGGGTGCATGCATTGCTGGACGGACGGCCAGTTGTGACTCTCAGCTGTAGCCCCCTATGCCTACATGAATTCTGTATTGTCCTATTCCCGATACCAACCAAAAAAACAAGCCACAGAGAATCAGCAGACACCTTTCATCACCAGTGAAGTGGAACATATCCTTATCTCGTTGAGGGCAACAGCCATATAATAAAATACAACTGGAAAATACTTCCACTCCACAGACAAGTATCCCTTTGTTAGCTTGGTTTCTTCACATGCAGGCATGTGCACACCCTCCTGTACAGACACACAAACACAGACAGCTGAAGACAGAAGAGGAGCCTCTACCTCATTCTCTCTCTCCTTCCTGTGAGAAGATTTTTCATGGAAAATGTGACTTGACAAAATGTCAATTGTCAAAGTCTACAGGTAATTGTTACCCATGGTTAAACATTAACGTGGCACAATATCACAGTTGGCGAGCCTATTGCTGATAACCTTGGGGAAATAACAGAGCATAACAATAAGACATACAGTAGTATGTAGACTTCACTTATAGATAATGACGTTCTCTAAGAAAACATACAGAAAGTGAGAGCTAGGAACCCGGTATAGCCTAAAATAGATTGTATAGTGAATAGCCTATTACTTTCTATTCTTCTTGTAGAGAGAAAGCTCACCAAACGGTGGCCCTCCTCTTACCAACCACCCGCAGGCAGTCTGGCGCTCACACGTTGTCCGTGCTGACAGCTATTCCCTAAGGAGTGGCTTTCTGTACAGGGTTAGGCAGCTCAAACAATACTGGACCTTTTCTTTGTGTGTGTACTGTGTAGCACGGGTGCCAGTGCAGTGACGGATGGTCTGAAGTGTCTGGAAGTTGTCTAATGACATTTAAAAAATACCCGAGTCTTTGAAAGAGTAACTCAGTCATGTATGACTGAGCTCATTTTCACACGCTGCTGTGAGTGTCTGAGTGTGTGTGAGCTTTGGGGAGGAATCCGGATTTTTACGCATTCCATTTCACACCGTCAGTTTATGTTTCTGTCACTAGTGTATAGTCCGCGTGTGGAGTTGTGAAGAGCATCGCTTATAGGAGGACCTCTGACACATTTTTAGACATCGAAGGAAAACAAAACCATAAGCACCACGTTCAGCAGAGGCGCAGACGGGGTCCGACTGTGTAAAGGTAACAAAAACAAAACAAATGTAAACCCGTTTTTTACTGCATTAATCTGTGATATTTAATTGTTTTCCTAATTTCACCAGAACACATGTGTAGCCTACCGGTTAATACATGCAGTGTGGAGGCAATTCATTTATTGACAAAGCAGAGGCAGGTGTTTCTGTATTTTAGGGTCTAATAGTGAACCTTAGGTTTGGCCTGCTTCACATTGCGCTAAATTAGTCTACAACCCGTTAGAAACCAGTTCTTACATTTGTGTTTTCTTTCATTTCTTTTTTTCCCTTCTGTTGTTGATAGGAATATGTTCCGTTAACTTGATAACTTTGATAACTTTGTCAGGTTGACCAAAACATGAATAACTTGCTCTGAAGTACGTGACAGTTGATTTTGGCTGAATTTCTTCAAAATTATATCTGTTCTTACTTTTAGTAGGCATAATTGTAATGGTATTACTATTATGAAATGCAGAATCGAAGAATGAGATGCTGCTAGTATTTATATCAATGCTTGGGTGATGGGTGATGGTTTTGGTGCAGTTTAATGTTTGTCCGCTTGCTTGCCAGGTTGGCAAAATAATACAGTTCCTGTATCAGCCTTTTAACCAGCAGATTACAATTGTTGCTATAAACATTGGGACTAAATGCATGCAAAGACTGCAAAGTTCAATAACTACTGGCATTAACTAAATGCACCTTAGGAAATGGGGATATCTAGTCAGCTGCACAACTGAATGCATTCAACTGAAATATGTCTCCCATATTCAACCCAAACCCAACCCAAACCCTCTGAATCAGAAAGGTGCGGGGGTCTGCCTTAATCAGCATCATAGGCGCCCAGGTAGCAGTTGTTGTTGGGGGTTAACAGTTGACAGTGCATGTCAGAGCAAAAACCAAGCCATGAGGTCGAAGGAATTGTCCATAAAGCTCCGAGACAGGATTGTGTAGAGGCACAGATCTGGGGAAGGGTACCAAAAAATGTCTGCAGCATTGAAGGTCCCCAAGAACACGGTGGCCTCCATCATTTTTAAATTGAAGAGGTTTGGAACCACCAGCACTCTTCCAAGAGCTGGTCGCCTGGCCAAACGGAGCAATCGGGGGAGAAGGACAACCATCCCTACGGTGAAGCATGTTGGATGCTGCTGGGATGTTTTTCAGCAGAAGGGTCTGGGAGACTAGTCAGGATCGAGGGAAAGATGAACGGAGCAAAATACTGTACAGAGAGATCCTTGATGAAAACCTACTCCAGAGCGCTCAGGGCCTCAAACTGGGGCGAAGGTTCACCTTCCAACAGGACAAGGACCCTAAGCACACAGCCAAGACAATGCATGAGTGGCTTCGGAACAAGTCTCTTAATGTCCTTGAGTGGCCCAGCCAGAGCCTGGACTTGAACCTGATCGAACATCTCTAGAGACCTGGAAATAGCTGTGCAGCGAGGCTCTCTATCCAACCTGACAGCGCTTGAGAGGATCTGCAAAGCAGAATGGGAAAACTGCCCAAATACAGGTGTGCCAAGATTGTAGTCTCATACCCAAGAAGACTCGAGGCTGTAATCACAGCCAAAGGTGCTTCAACAAAGTACTAAGTAAAGGGTCTGAATACTTATGTAAATGTAATATTTCAGTTTTTTGTTTTTGTCAATAAGGCTGTAACGTAACAGAATGTGGGAAAAAGTCAAGGGGTCTGAATACTTTCCGTATGCACAGTATCTCTAGGTCTAACTGATAGATTTTTATGGGGATTTTCCTCTTATGCTAATTAGATTCCCGCAGGGGAATGGACATCGATTAGAGCGTTGGACTAGTAACCGGAAGGTTGCGAGATCGAATCCCTGAGCTAACAAGGTAAAAATCTGCCGTTCTGCCCCTGAACAAGGCAGTTAACCCACTGTTCCTAGGTCATCATTGAAAATAAGAATTTGTTCTTAATTGACTTGCCTAGTTAAATAAAGGTAAAATTAAATCGACTCTTGTTGTTTGTTTTTTTTCCGCTAAGCTACCTCCCACCCCATTGGCAATGTTGTTGCCTACTGGGCCATGGCTTCCTCACAGAAGGAAGCAATATTAAAGTCATATTAAATTACTGGATGAACTGTATACCCCTATATTAAAATGTAGTAAATGTGAATATTTTTGGCACTTTCATCTTTGTTTTGGCCCTCTTGAAACAGCTGAGTTTCCTAGCTTTGCTTTCATCTCTGGTCTGAACCAGCTACTCTGCCCACCTGTTCATCTAAATGGCTGAAATCAGGTCTTTGAGGGGACACTGGTCAACATAGCTAAAGCAGATGCTGGACCATCGTTTGAACCTTGAACTGTATTCACGCTCTTTGTCTGTTTAGCTTAGTGCCCTAACAACAGAGCTTTTTTGTTCAGCTCTGATGTCACGGACCAGGTCACATTTCTCTGCCCTAGTGGGGCGTTTACGCTCTGTTTGCTCTTCTCAGACAAAAGGTGGTGGAGTAAAGCTTGTTGCATGTCTGTCTGACTCACAATTGCTTTGACTGCTTTGCCACTCAGAGCTATACTACACTGAAGTGATATACAGATGCTGTCTGTGACAGACAGGATGAATCACTGTTGTTGAATACATCAAAATACTGCAGCTTAAAGAAAGAACGTTTGCAGCTTAAAATACTGCAGCTTATTAAAGAAAAAAGTTTGAACAAGAGTTCAAGGGATAGCGGAAGTTTCGATTGAGGCCACAATTTCACACATGCAGCATCTTTGAAAAGAAAGGGTGAAACGGGTGAGGGAAGTGTGAAAAGATATTACAGTAAGCAGTTCAATTTTTTTTTATGATTGTGTGTGTGTGAATTTACCTCTGTCACATCAGAAGTATCACAATGTAAACTTAAGTTGCTTACCGAATGTTAAGACTCATATTTGACACCAAGCTCTTGCGTTATTTGGCTAGCTACTATACAATATGCTTTGTGGCCTTGAACATTTATAACTGTCTGAACCGGGTCAACACCACACACACACACACACACACACACACACACACACACACACACACACACACAAAGTTGAGAAGTGAAAGGGACATTCTTTCACTGCATTTAGGCCCTCGGCTTGAACAATGGAGAGGGGGTGGGGGCAGAGACTGGGTGGAGGTCGGGTTCGCCCTTCTCAAACAAAAGAGAACTGAGCACCACCGTGTGTGTACTTGTTGATTATGTGAAGTCTGATTATGTGGTGGGGGAGACATTTCTTATAAATATGGTTAAGGTGTAGTCCACTGTATAATCCATAAAGACCATGCTGTTGACGATTGTCTGATATTTGACGTTGTCTTCATACTTTCAAAAATGTGCTGCATTGCATTTACTCATAGACACATAATCAAGACCTCTCTTATTGTGCTCACTTTTTGCATGATAATAACACTACTGTTACACTGTTTTTGTACTTCAACCTGTTGGCAAATGATCTGATGCCCACTTTAGCAGTAATGTGACAGATAGGGAAGGTGTGCAACACTGCTTGTTGAGGTGGCTACAAGGGAGTAGGTCATGCAAGGGTGATACAGTAAGCCTATTGTGGGATTGATCGATATCTCACTTGTGTTGGTGCTCACACTCATTACATAATAAATATATTTTTGCATAGATGAGAATAGGCCTTCACCTGTAGGAAACCTTTCTGTCTCAACATTTAGCTCAGTGCTTGTACGTGGATATCATTTGCAGTTGACAGGTTTCTTAGGTATGTTGTACGTAAACTGTCTCCTCCACAAACCCCACTAGATTGTGGTTCAATGGCTGTGTGCAGTTTTTTGTCTGTATTCTGTTAATGGAGGAGTGCAGTTTTCCCACAGAAACCAAAGCATGTAGCCAATAGCTTGCACTGCCGTCCTTCGTTTGGGGAATGCCATTGTAATAAACGTTCTAAAGCCACTGTCCACTATATTGCTGCCGAAAAGTTGACTGATATCCAGTCATTCTGAAAGGGGACTAATGACTATTTAGTCTAAATTATGGCATTGCTAAAGTAGGCAAATAATTAGTAGGAAATAACTTTGCCATCATTATCATGTCGTCAAATTTACTTTAGAGAGATGGCAATGTTGCCATTAGCTAGCAAAGTTTGTCAAAAATAGCTAGCATTGTTAACGTTAGCTAGCTAAAATCCCGTCCTGTCCCCTCAATCTTAGGGCCTCTTTACACTACACTACTTTGACGACACAAACTCGTTCCAGGAAATATACTTTTGTGGTGTAAAGAGACAGATCTAGATTCAAATCTTTCTTCAAGAGATGTCTTCAACACTTCCTCCTGAGGTAATGTGGGAGACATCTACACCATATACCCCCCTCTGAGTCGTACAACGTGAAGATAATTTCCCTGCAAGAATTACCTTAATTATTGTAATACCAGTAGATGGGATTTTTGCTCTGTTAGCCAAATTATAAATTAAAGGCCCTAAAAATATCCACAAATATATTTGTGAATAAATCACTGCATTAACCAAGTGTGCAACACTGTGCTCAATATGGTTTAGATGAGAAGCTCCTGTATAGTTTGAATTGGTGTCCTTATTTTGTTTGTCTATAAACTATGGTATTTACAGTATGCTAATAGCTGCACTCACACATGAAGCAGTAATGTGGCTTTGGCCATACCACATCAGAGGCTAGTGTGAGCAGAAAAGTTGTAAATCTGATGTTGAAGAGAGATAGATCTCACTAAACATATTTGACTAATTTAGCGAAATTCACCCTTAGCTAGCTTCCATGTAGTGGTGTAGCTAACTACTGGAATGACACACTACTTTTTTAACAAAAATAAAATATGGATGAAGTAGGCAAGAATTTCCTTTATTTTTCGGCATCAGACCTGCATTATTCTTACTTGAAACCCAATTTTTGCGTTTAACCCTTTGAAGAAGACTTTGTGGTTGCAGGTAGAACCGTCCTGGGTTCCATGTAGAACCCTTTATACAAAGGGTTCTACCTGGAACCAAAAAAGGGTTCTCCTATGGGTACAGCTGAAGAACCTGTTTGGAACCCCTTTTTTTGTAAGAGTGCAGCTTGGTAAACTATATTTTCAGAGTAGCTTCTTGTCTGCTACTACAACTCAGTTGGATATGAAATAAAAGACTGTGGCGTGTGTCTGTGGGAAGATACGTCGATCACCATGGCAGCAGCCACAATATAGATATTTTAGTTCTCAAAAAGGGAATTAGTGTGAATACAGTGAATTAGCATTGCATTCACTGGTAAGTCTGCATCTGTGAGACCTCAGAACACATACATGTCATTGAAGACTCAGTGAATACAAGACACAGTGACTGGTGTCGTCTGTGTGATCGTTGGAAGGAAAGAGTGTTCTCATTGATAAGAACTCAATAAAGGACACTGAATGTATTTTTTTAACAAATGTTTTTATTGATAAGGAAATAGTTAATTATACATTTTTTTGAAAGAATAAGTGTATCTAAGAAGAGGAATGGTGTCTAGGAAATGTGTTGTTTAGAGAAGACAGGATAAATAATTAGAGAATCGCCTCTGGACGGAATGGTACAGATATGTGTTTTCAGACTGACTGCAATCACCCTGGGACAGATCTATCCTGCTTTTCACAGAACACTAATTAAAGTTGAGCAGTATTCATGTTTTACAACTGTGTTGTTCTTCTTGCCGTTCTATAGAGGTCAGAGGTGAAACCATACAGTAACAATGGAGCCTAATCAGGGGTTTGGAGGGACCCTGTGGATGATCTTTCTCTTTGCCCTCTTTGTATCAGGTAAGTGAACATTTTATTTGTAATGTCCTATAAATAAATAAAAATACTGTATGAACTGAGAGGGATTCTGTTTCTTAAAAAGTTTAAAAGTAAAACATAAATAATTCTCAAAAACTATTGTCCAAACAGGATCAGGGGAAAACGACATGGACTTCAAAATGTGTGGAACCTGGCGCCATGGCAGCGGGCTCTTAACTCTGGCTCACGATTTGAAAAGGGGCTGTGGCACCATCACCATCTCAGCCAATGAGAGCTCCCTGTCCATCCGAGGTGAGATAACGGCCCAATGTGAGAACTCCTCTGTCATCAAGCTGGATCCGAGCCCAGAGGCAAGAGAGAGACCCTTCTGTGTGTACTGGGAGCCCCTTCTGGACCAGCTCTGGGTAGAGGTGAATGGACAGAACCACATTCTGTGCTGGCCGTCTGGTCTACAGGGGAACTGCTGCACTGACCTGTCCCAAGGCGAAAACAAAGGGATTTCGACATACGGGATACTCAACGCGACACAACGGGATGATATCATAAGTTACAAAACACACCCAGCCTATGAGTTTTTTGGCGAAATTATCAACTGCAGTAAGCAAGCCTTTAGGTTGTCAGTTAAATTGTCTGATGAGGAAAACAACTTTAATAATTTATTGTTCATCTAAGTACATTTTGGGTGTGTTATACAGTCTTGAAAATATAAATACTACACTGTTTCTGAATGGATTCTTTGCCTTTCAGAAAACGAGTTTTGTGATGAGGCGAGTCAGGGATCTGGTGATAAGGTGAACATGTAAGTTTTACCTCTTTATTTTGAATTACACCCCTCCATGTCATCTCTCAAACTCCTTTATCCTATATGGCTATGCCTATCCTCCTGAGTTGACTAACCACCATGACAAGACGTGGTTGTAAACATGTTCGGGCAGCAGTGAAGTATGATGTCATCTATTATGAGTGAGCTGCAAAGCAGAAAATTGAGCTCATTGTAACTAGTGGGTGGTGGCTGGTTTGTACACAAAACGTCCATCTATAGTACAGCAGTTTCTATATCACTATCACATGCCCAAAAGCAATCTACAGTTGTGGCCAAAAGTTTTGAGAATGACACAGATATTAATTTCCACAAAGTTTGCTGCTTCAGTGTCTTTAGATATTTTTGTCAGATGTTACTATGGAATACTGGAGTATAATTACAAGCATTTCATAAGTGTCAAATGCTTTTATTGACAATTACTAGAAGTTGATGCAAAGAGTCAATATTTGCAGTGTTGGCCCTTCTTTTTCAAGACCTCTGCAATCCGCCCTGGCATGCTGTCAATTAACTTCTGGGCCACATCCTGACTGATGACAGCCCATTCTTGCTTAATCAATGCTTGGAGTTTGTCAGAATTTGTGGGTTTTTGTTTGTCCACCCGTCTCTTGAGGATTGACCAGAAGTTCTCAATGGGATTAAGGTCTGGGGAGTTTCCTGGCCATGGACCCAAAATATCGATGTTTTGTTCCCCGAGCCACTTAGTTATCACTTTTGCCTTATGGCAAGGTGCTCCATCATGCTGGAAAAGGCATTGTTCGTCACCAAACTGTTCCTGGACGGTTGGGAGAAGTTGCTCTCGGAGGATGTGTTGGTACCATTCTTTATTCATGGCTGTGTTCTTAGGCAAAATTGTGAGTGAGCCCACTCCCTTGGCTGAGAAGCAGAATATCAGTCTGTCCCTGATGTTTTTCCTGGAGAGAAGGGGCTTCTTTGCTGCCCTTCTTGACACCAGGCCATCCTCCAAAAGTCTTCGCCTCACTGTGCGTGCAGATGCACTCACACCTGCCTGCTGCCATTCCTGAGCAAGCTCTGTACTGGTGGTGCCCCGATCCCGCAGCAGAATCAACTTTAGGAGACAGTCATGGCACTTGCTGGACTTTCTTGGGCGCCTTGAAGCTTTCTTCATAACAATTGAACTGCTCTCCTTAAAGTTCTTGATTATCCAATAAATGGTTGATTTAGGTGCAATCTTACTGGCAGAAATATCCTAGCCTGTGAAGCCCTTTTTGTGCAAAGCAATGAAGATGGCACGTGTTTTCTTGCAGGTAACCATGGTTGACAGTGGAAGAACATTGATTCCAAGCACCACCCTCCTTTTGAAGCTTCCAGTCTGTTATTCGAACTCAATCAGCATGACAGAGCCAGCCTTGTCCTCGTCAACACTCACACCTGTGTTAACGAGAGAATCACGGACATGATGTCAGTTAGACCTTTTTTGGCAGGGCTGAAATGCAGTGGAAATGTTTTTTGGGGGATTCAGTTAATTTGCAAGGCAAAGAGGGACTTTGCAATTAATTGACTGTGAAAATTAATATTTGTGTCATTCTCAAAACCTTTGGCCACAACTGTACACACAATAGCTGTAACGAAGTGTGTTGAGAGTCAGGAAACAAGTTCAGGGAGTGAGTGTTTTTAATAAATAAAAGTGTTTTTAATAAATAAATGAAACTAACACGTAACACAAACAACGCACAGACATGACCCAGGAACAGAAACAATAACGCCTGAGGAGCCATGAGGCATGAGAGCCCGGCAATCCGGCTGGGGCATGAGAGCCTGTAGTGGCTCCCGGACCCGACTGCATTTACACTGAAACAACAAACAAAAAAAGACTCCCTGATGCTTCCCTTAGGTGAGGCGTTATTCTGTAACGATGTATGCTGAGAGTCGGGAAGCAAGTTCAGGGAGTGAGTGTTTTAATAAGTAAATGAAACCAACACGTATCACAAACAACGCACAGACATGACCTAGGAACAGACACAATAACGCCTGGGGAAGGAACCAAAGGGAGAGGGAAGGTAATCATAAAGAGGGTAGGTAATCAGGGAGGTGATGGATTCCAGGTGAGTCTGATGACGTGCAGGTACATTTAACGATGGTGACAGGTGTGCGCCATAACGAGCAGCCTGGTGACCTAGAGGCCGGAGTGACAATACCCCATAATGACAAAGCATAGATTAGATTTTTTGAAGTTTTTGTAAATGTATTAAACATTTTAAAAACAGAGACCCTATTTACATAAATATTCAGACCCTTTCCTATGAGACTCAAAATTGAGCTCAGGTGCATCCTGTTTCCATTGATCATCCTTGAGATGTTTCTACAACTTGATTGGAGTCCACCTGTGATAAATTCAATTGATTTGACATGATTTGGAAAGGCACACAACTGTCTGTAAAAGGTCCCATAGTTGACCGTGCATGTCACCGAAAAAACCAAGCCATGAGGTCGAAGGAATTATCCGTAGAGCTCCAAGACAGGATTGTGTTGAGGCACAGATCTGGGGAAGGGTACCAAAAAATGTCTGCAGCATTGAAGGTCCCAAAGACTATTATCATTGGGTTTACTTGATAGCTACCTACACAAATAGCTAGCTAGAACAAAGTGTTAATAAGATATTCATTTAAAAAGGATTAAAAGCAATACAAATAAGTTATGTGGCCTCCATCATTCTTAAATGAAAGGAGTTTGGAACCACCAAGACTCTTCCTAGAGCAGGCCAGACGGCCAAACTGAAACATTCGGAGGAGAAGGGCCTGGTCATGGAGGTTACCAAGAACCCGATGGTCACTCTGACATAGCTCGAGAGTTCCTCTGTGGAGATGGGAGAACCTTCCAGAAGGACAACCATCTCTGCAGCACTCCACCAATCAGGCCTTTATGGTAGAGTGGCCAGACAGAAGCCACTCCTCAGTAAAAGGCACATGACAGCACGCTTGGAGTTTGCCAAAAGGCACCTAAATACTCTCAGAGAAACAATATACTCTGGTTTGATGAAACCAAGATTGAACTCTTTGACCTGAATGCTAAGCGTAAAGTCTTGAGGAAACCTGGCAGGATCCCTACAGTGAAGCGTGGTGGTGGCATCATGCTGTGGGGATGTTTTTCAGCGGCAAGGACTGGGAGACTAGTCAGGATCTAGGCAAAGATGAACGGAGCAAAGTACAGAGAGATCCTTGATGAAAACCTGCTCCAGAGCGCTCAGGACCTCAGACTGGGGCTAAGCTTCACCTTCCAACAGGACAAGGACCCTAAGCACACAGCCAAGACAACGCAGGAGTGGCTTCGGGACAAGTCTCTGAATGTCCTTGAGTGGCCCAGCCAGATCCCGGACTTGAACCCGATCAAACATCTCTGTAGAGACCTGAAAAAGCTATGCAGCAACACTCCCCATTCAACCTGACAGAGTTTGAGAGGATCTGCAGAGAAGAATGGGAGAAACTCCACAAATACACGTGTGCCAAGCTTGTAGCATCATACCCAAGAAGACTCAAGGCTGTAGTCGCTGCCAAAAGGTGCTTCAACAAAGTACTGAGTAAAGGGTCTGAATACTTGTGTAAATGTGATGTTTCAAGCTTTCTTTATTATAAATTAGCTCAAATTTCTAAACCTGTTTTTGTTTAGTCATTGTGGGGTGTTCTGGTAGATTCATGAGGGTGGGGAAAACCATTTAATCAATTTTAGAATAAGGCTGTAACGTAACATAATGTGGAAAGAGTCAAGGGGTCTGAATACTTTCCAAAGGCACTGTATGTAATGCATGGAAATGACCTGTATGAGATAGAGTGGGTTGTAAATACTGTCTGTATTGGTCTGTAGGATAGAGGAGACAGTGATGAGGTCCAAGGTGCTGGGGAACGTGGTGCTGCCCTGTGCCCTGAGCTCTGTGGTGGAGATGGAGGAAGGCTTTCAGGGCTACAACATCACTCTGCCTGTAAGACCATAAACGCACACACAGACACACAAACACGTAATGTTATATGATTATTATAACTAACTTGTGTGTTGGTGTTGTGCAGGCGCCTCAAGGAGTTCCTCCTCAAATGATTCCATCAGTTCACCTGCCTTCTTGTCTGAAACGTCCAGAAAAGAAAAAGGTCAAGGTTGTCTGCACCTACTTCAAAAACAGTATCTTATTCCAGGTAAGAGCCAATGGGGTTTTTCACTTGGCTGCTAACCTAGTCTATGTAAACTGTACATTACAGTTTACACTAAAGCACCAATGAAGATTCTCCATTGAACATGCTTCTTAGTCCAAGACGAAGTTTAATCTGGGTCCGGGGAAACCGACCCGTATAGTATGAAGTATAGTTGTGATTCTGGTTGTTGTGTTCACAGGGGAGTTCTAAGGCAGACCAGAGTGACATCAGGATTCTAGAAGATGTGGTGGGAATCACTGTAGAGAATGAGATCATCACCAACCTTCCAGAGCCAATCAGGATTGGTTTCCATCATTCTGCCATACCAGTAAGTGTGTGCGTGCTTGCCTGAATGCATCTGTGTGTCTTAGTTGACTGGAAGCACGCCATTTCCTTCCCTTGATGTATTTTACTGTCTCAAACCCTCCGAGCACAAACCACTTCAAAAGCCCCTTCAGAAGCAAAAGGAAACAAAGTGAAAGATTTGTAGAAAAAGATGATGTGTATGCTTAAACAGCTGTACAGTTAGAGTAAAGTTAACTTTCTGTTGTATGGGTTGTAGTGTTTAGTGTTTCTGGACTTTATCTCAGCATGGTCTTATTGTTATCACTTTTAGATATTTTGATTGATTCTGGTGTATCAGTTCAATTGAAAATGTTGTGGGTCACATCATTGCACACTTGATCCCTCTTTCTGGTCTGACTCAGTGTGTGAGTTGGTCATCAGTAGCACTTGTAAAATATGATTGCAGCTCATCTTGCATGCCAGACAGAGATATACATGATTTGGTATGTGTTGCTGTTCAGTATCCAGGTCACCATCTAGTGGTGAATTGAATATGTTAGTCCCTACTTGCCTCTTATCTCCCTTTTGTAACTTATCTTTTTCAGACAAGTCACTCAAGAAAATGTGTTTCTTGGGACACAAAGAAAGGTTTGTAAAGAAGAGTTTATTCATTATTATAAACCGGGTCTTTCGAGCCCTGGATGCTGATTGGCTGAAAGCCGTGGTATATCAGATAATATACCACGGGTATGATGCAAAATTACTTGTTTACTCTTGTAATTACGTTGGTAACCAGTTTATAATAGCAATAAGGCACCTCTGGAGTTTGTGGTATATGGCCAATATACCAAGGCTAAGGACCGTATCCAGGCACTTCTCGTTGCATCGTGTGTAAGAACAGCCCTTACCTGTGGTATATTGGCCATATACCACACCACCTTGGGCCTTAACGCTTAATTATGCAGTGTTAGCATTTCCAGGTCTTGCTACGGCTATTGGTATTGGTTTAATTGTTGCAGATCCAGCAGAGGTCACATGGAAAAAGGAAGGTTGTGAGACCATACAGAAAGGTGTGGAGGACACAGAGTGCCACTGTAATCATCTCACATACTTTGCCATCCTAGTGGTGAGCTATAACCTCTATCTAGAATATTTACATGGGCAATCATTTGAATAAATAAATAAGAACTCATCTCAAGTAGATTGGTAATAGTAGACCTAAAATTGGTTTTGTCTTCTATTCACCTCAGCAATTGGAACCACGACCAGTCCGCCATCTGGTGGCTCTAACAGTCATTACATCAATGGGCTGTGCTGCCTCTACGTTGAGCTGTGTTGTCCTCATCTACTTCCTTAACACACAGAGGTACTTCTCCTCACATGCAATAATCTGTCTCCCTGCAGCCTGTCCTACGCATAATATCTCCTACCAGGCCTCAACATGTGACAATACTTCCTAATCATGTTGTGCAAATATCTGAGATCATGGGAAATCCTAAATGCTTAAAAAATATGAGTGATATTTGTTTCATAGCAGTTACCCTCTCTCTCTCTCTCTCTATCCCCCCTCCCCCATCTCTCTCACTCACTAACTTTATCTCCTCTTCTTGCACTGTGGCAGGAGAGCGAAGGACCAGTCCACTGCAGTCCATCGGGGTCTGGCCATGGCACTGTTCCTTCTTAGCCTCCTCTTCTTCCTGACAGGGACTGTGGCCAACGTGGGAGGTAACAAGGCATGCTGGGTTTTTGGGGCGGCTCTCCACTATGCTCTGCTCAGTTCCTTCTCCTGGATGTTTATTGAAGTGTTACACACCTTTTGGTTGGTCTACATGGTGTTCAGCCCCTCCCCCAATCCGAATGTTTGGCACCTGGTTGGCTTTGGTGAGTGGTAACATACACAAAGAATCGGTTTATATTCCACTGCCCATTGGTAGATGAATACAATTGACATGAATACACCTTTAAACCATTGACTGTTACCATCATTTTGATCCTCTGTCCAGGTCTCCCAGCTGTTCCGGTCATTGTACTGCTTGCCATTGGAAAAGTCTATGGTGTGATAGAGGTTGTGTCCAGTGAGGATGTCAACAACCCCTACTTGATGTGAGTGCACTTTGGATCTACTGTACCTGTAAGATGAACAGTAGTTAAAGTTTTGACATTTGACTGAGGTGATGAGTAAGTTAGCCCAGTGGTTCATGCTTTTTCACCATGGTCTTCTAGGTGCTGGATGGATGTGTCTCCACACTCTGTAGGCCTACTAGCCCATTACTTCATCAACCTGACCTTCCTGGCTGTAGTGGTCCTCTCTGGTCTGATCATGCTCTTCCTGGTCCTGAGAAATATCCAGAACCGAGACGAGTGGCGGAAGAACAAGGTGGCGTTCCTCAGTATCTGGGGTCTCAGCTGCCTGTTCGGAACCACGTGGGGCCTGGGATTCTTGGACTTTGGACAGCTCTCGGAGTTCATCCCCTTCCTCTTCTGCATCCTCAACTCCCTACAGGGTAGGTCCACCTCTGTTGAGTCTATCAAAAGGTTAATATGGTCACATGACCAGAGGAGGCTGTCAGAGCCAACCGTCTATTGTGCTGCTTTGAAACAATGCCCTGTAAAAGTTTCAACAGCGTATCAGGAAAAACCTCCCTGCAACCGATTTCCAGTTGTATTCACTAGCTATTAGCTACATATTTAGATTATAAGCTAAAGGTTTTAGAACACCTACTCATTCAAAAGGTTTTTCTTTATTTGTACTATTTTCTACACTCTAGAATAATAGTGAAGACATCAAAACTATGAAGTAACACATGGAATATTGTAGAACAAAAAAAAAGTGTTAAACAAATCAAAATATATTTTATATTAGAGATTCTTCATATAGCCACCCTTTGCCTTGACAGCTTTGCACACTCTTCGCATTCTCTCAACCAACTTCACCTAGAATGCTTTTCCAACCGTCTTGAAGGAGTTCATATGCTGAGCACTTGTCGGCTGCTTGTCCTTCACTTTGCGGTCCAACTCATCCCAAACCATCTCAATTTGGTTGAGGTCGGGATTGTGGAGGCCAGGTCATCTGATGCAGCACGCCATCACTCTCCTTGTGTGCTGGGTCATTGTCCTATTGAAAAACAAATAATAGTCCCACTAAGCCCAAACCAGTAGGGATGGCATATCGCTGCAGAATGCTGTGATAGCCATGCTGGTTAAGTATGCTTTTACTTCTAAATAAATCACAGACAGTGTCACCAACAAAGCACCCCCACACTATAACACCTCCTCCTCCATGCTTTATGGTGGGAAACACACATGCAGAGATCATCCGTTCACCCACACCGCATCTCACAAAGACACAGCGGTTGGATCCAAAAATCTACAATTTGGACTCCAACCCAAAGGACAAATTCCCACCGGTCTAATGTCCATTGCTCGTGTTTCTTGGCCCAAGCAAGTCTCATCTTCTTATGGGTGTCCTTTAGTAGTGGTTCCTTTACAGCAATTCGACCACAAAGGCCTGATTCACACAGTCTCCTCTGAACAGTTGATGTTGAGATGTTTCTGTTACTTGAACATTGTGAAGCATTTATTTGGGCTGCAATTTCTGAGGCTGGTAACTCTAATGAACTTATCCTCTGCAGCAGAGGTAACTCTGAGTCTTCCTTTCATGTGGTTGTCCTCATGAGTACCAGTTTCATCATATCGCTTGATGGGTTATGCGACTGCACTTGAAGAAACATTCAAAGTTCTTGAAATGTTCCTTATTGACTGACCTTCATGTCTTAAAGTAATGAGGGACTGTCGTTTCTCTTTGCTTATTCGAGCTGTTCTTGCCATAATATGGACTTGGTCTTTTATCAAATAGGGCTATCATCTGTATACCCCCCCCCCCCTCCCCTACTGGGTCACAACACAATTGATTAGCTCAAACGCATTTACAAGGAAAGAAATTCCACAAATTAACTTTTAAGAAGGCACACCTGTTAATTGAAATGCATTCTGGTTGAGAGAATGCCAAGAGTGTGCAAAGCTGTCATCAAGGCAAAGGGTGGCTACATTGAAGAATCTCAAATATATTTTGATTTGTTGAACACATATAGTTTATGGTTACTATATGATTCCATATGTATTATTTCATAGTTTTGATGTCTTCACTATAATACAATGTAAAAAAAAAAGTCCAATTTAAAAAAAACTTGAATGAGAAGATGTTATAAAACTTTTGACCGGTAGTGAATATGGATTTGTTTCCATGTCATTTGTTTCACTACTGTTGAAATAAGTGACATTCATTAAGCATTTAGTTGTTACAGATAGTTTAGAATTATGTTGATTATAGGCTGTTTTGAATTCAGAATCTGGAATCTAATTCTGGAGCATAGATTCTAGCTTATGTACTGTATTATTGGTCCATCACAGAACTAATCTGAAACATTGTGTGGTCTGTCCCATAGGTTTCTTCCTGATGCTCCGATTCTACATTCTTGATCGGATGCGGAAACAATCGGGGTCTAGTTTGGATGGTAGCACAGCATCTTCCACCAGGCAACACATGCTGCAGTAGAAGAGCTGAGCTGGGGTACATGGGATACCATTTTTTTGTAGGCTAAAGGAGGAGCAATGTACCAAATGTAACTCTGTCACTCAGAACATTCCAACTCTGGGGTTGAGATTCAGAATATTGCACGATACAAGCCATTTCCATACACATATCTGAGTGACTGTAAAAAAAAAAATACAGTCAAAATTAAAGCTATAATTGACATAAGGTGAAACAGCGCCACTGGTCACTCCAGGCACATTTGTTATTATTTTATTATGGGGCAGAGATGCATCCTGGTAAAAAAATATATATATCATAGTACTCTGCTGATCTATCGCATGTGCAATGAAAAAAAAAAATTTGTTCGTTGTTTGAAGTAACGTCTTTGCCCAGGGCGAACCTTGATAAGCTTGTTTTATTCTGTGTAAACGTATCATTTCATAGATATCAGTCATCGCTCATTTCAAACTTTTGAAGTAGCACTTTAGCTTCTTAGTCTTGTCGTTTACCCATTCATCATGTTGTAGAATCAGGTATGTAAAAAACATTCATACATAGTTTTCCAGAGACTGGTAGTTACTTTACTCAGAAAAGGACTCATAGAAGTGTCATTCAGGCCATCATCTGAAAGACAGCAGGCATTGTACAATGACATTTGGCTGAAGTTGGCAACTTGCTCTATTCTGTGACAAACACTGTATTTTCAGATCATAGTTACTGGACTATGTTTTGCACTTTATTGTACAGAGATGTATTTTTTAGAAAACATGACTGGTTGTGCCACTGACATTATTGTGTGTATATCTTTTGCAACTTTTGAAAACATATTGTATTTGTGTGGATGTAAATGTATATTGCTTCAATAAAAGTTGACTGGATAAGAAAAGAACACCAGGACCTTAGTTTGAATGTACAACTACAAAAAATAGGTAATAATTGACAATTATTAACAATTCATAAGCGAAATACCTGCACTGTATACAACTACAATGTGTGTACAAAACATTAAACCCATGCTCTTTCCATGACATAGACTGACCAGTTGAAGCCAGGTGAAATCTATGATCCCTTATCCCTTATTAAATCCACTTCAAATCAGTGTAGATGAAGAGGAGGAGACAGGTTAAAGATGAAGGGGAGGAGACAGGTTAAAGAAGGATTTTGAAGCTTTGAGACATGGCTTGTGAATAGGCAAGACAAAAGACTTAAGTGCCTTTGAACATGATATGGTAGTAGGTGGCAGGCTCACCGGTTTGAGTGTGTTAAGTACTGCAGCGCTGCTGGGTTTTTCGCACTCAACAGCTTCCCGTGTGTATCAATGATGGTCCACCACCCAACATCCAGCCAACTTGACACAACGGTGGGAAGCATTGGAGTCAACATGGGCCAACATCCATGTGGAACACTTTCGACGCCTTGTAGCCCGTGCCCCGACAAATTGAGGCTGTTCTGAGGTCAAAAGGGGGTGCAACTCAATATTAGGAAGGTGTTCTTATATTTGGTACGCTCAGTGTATGACGCTGTAGCTCTGGTTTACAGTAAATTGCAGAGGTTCTAAGGAAAACAGAGTGTCATGATTGCTTAGTTGCAGGATGGTTACAGTGACTGTGTGGAAACTTGCACAACAGGGTTTTTACGTGGCCCACACACTGGGTTACTTCAGAGTGACAGGGAGCAGGGTAAATGCACTGTAAAAACACATGATGGAAAAGAGTGGGGGAGAATGAGGAAGTAAGCCATCAAACTGATACTTATATCTCTTTTAGCCTGTCAATGAGATGTCCATTCTTATAAGAGGATTGACTATATTTAGCCTACATTAGAATTTACTGTTACCAGACTTAGATACAGCAAACCGGTTGTGTCCACACTATCTCCCTGTGCGTTTAATGCCCAAAGGCAGGTGTGAGTAAAACATAGTGTTTAATAAGACACAGTCACAGTTTTCATACCCACAAACATTTCAACCTACTCATTGAACACTCATACATATATTGTAGCCTATTGTTAAATAGCATAACGCCCTTAAAGTAAATGGAAACAGGAATAAAGATAGACACATAGGTCATGCTCTTCTCTATTTCTGTTTTATTCCTCCATCACCTGTGTCTACCTCATCCGTCTCAACAAATATCATTCAGAGTCATTCAGGCCAGTCATAAAATCATCACATGGACAAAATGATGATCCAAGTCAGATACAGTACCAGTCAAAAGTTGACACTCCTACTCATTCAAGGGTTTTTCTTTATTTGTACTATTTTCTACATTGTAGAATAATAGTGAAGACCTCAAAACTATGAAATAACATATATGGAATCATGTAGTAACCAAAAAAGTGTTAAAATATATTTGTTTATGTTTGACATCCTTCAAAGTAGCCACTCTTTGCCTTGATAAACTCTGAACCAGCTTCCCCTGGAATGCTTTTCAACAATCTTGAAGGAGTTCCCACATATACTGAGCACTTGTTGGTTGCTTTTACTTCACTCTGCGGTCCAACTCATCCCAAACCATCTCAATTGGGTTGAGGTCAGGTGATTGTGGAGGCCAGGTCATCCGATGCAGCCCTCCATCACTCTCGTTGTTGGTCATATAGCCCTTACAAAGCCTGGAGTTGTGTTGGGTTATTAGATCATTTTTTGTGAGTGTTGTGTTAGATGGGATGTTATTTGTTTATTTTTTTTAAGCAAAGTATAAGGGGGTTGTACTCCAGTCTAGTAGGTGGCGGTAATGCAACATTTATTGGATGCAAACCACCGTTAAACCTCATGGAAGAAGAAGGAGATTGACTAGGCGGCGGCTCGCGTGCCACTGAGCACGGGTTTGAGAATGAGCCAATCCAGAGAGCAATAGCAATAGCGTCTTTTTGTAGGCACTAACTCCGCCATGGTTCGTTGGACAAAGTCTATGTGGAAATGAACGCCGTTTTTGTGATATACGCCGAAAGTAAGGTGAGGTTGACAGGTTTATGAGATCTTATACGCATTGTTCTAGGAAAATCTTCAGCAGCTAAAGTTACATTTTGTGAATTTTGTAGCATTTGTCATTCCAAAAAGCACAAAGGCTTCATAATTCATAAAGGTCATGTTAACTTATTAATATTATCTCGTAGAACAAAACGTATACGATCTCCTAAGCGTGTGTTAACCTCATACCTTATTTTCGGCGTTTATCCCAAACCCTTTTCTTTCCCCATTTATTTTCGCCACACTGTAAGAATGGCTGAAAGAACAAGAGGTTAGGACTACAGGGTTAGGACTATCTCTATTAAGGTGCTGACAAACAGCGGTGGCCACTACATTTTCAATTAAGCCCAGGTGGGGGTGGTATTCTATCCAGGTGGAGAGGAGAACATGACCGTGTTGGAGAGCATCAAAGTGACTGCTTACGGACTGATCAACAAATCACCTTGCATCATAAATGACAACTCATTATTATTTGTAGATCAGTCAGTCACAATTTATCCATGATAAACTGCTGTTTTGATCCTCTCCAACACAGCCCTTTGGCTTCTGCTCTATTTTTTCAAGAAGTGCCTTTCATTGTTGACTAATCACAGTAGAAAATGTGGCATGCTTGGTGAAACGTCAGGCTGTGTAGCTGAAGAAGCTCATTCATATTATCCCATCATTCGTTGGCTAATTATTAGGCCTAATAGGCTACTGCAGCACATTGATCATCACCAGTCAATGTTATCACACCATCACAGCTAACTGTGCGACTGGGGAGTTACCTTCTTCAGTAAAGGGTGGCTCTCAAACTCAAATATAACATAGATTTTGATTTGTTTAACACTTTTGGGTTATTACATGTGTAATTTCATAGTTGATGTCTTCACTATTATTCTACAATGTAGAAAATAGTAAAAATAAAGAAAAAATAAAGAAAAACCTTTGAATGAGTCGTGTTCTAAAACTTTTGACGGTAGTGTAAGTTGTTTTATTCTGTTATATTCCATAATTTTTTTACTGTAAAATATGTGCGTTTACTGTTTAATGAACAATATAACGAACTATTGATTTCATTTGCATGGCGCAGCCATGCAGCCTATAGGCTACACAGACCAGTAACACCATTAAACTCAAAATATGCTATTCTATTTTTCTTAGTCTTATGTTTCTTAGAACCTGCCTAAATGAATTAATAATGGATTTCTTTGTGATGTATTTTCAATGGATTTATTAGAATATCAGCACATACTCCCACTGGTAACCAACAGGTGCCGGCATGCAAACAGGATGTATAAAAGGCTTCTGCGGGCAAGAATTTTGTGAAAATTGAACTGTTTGAAAAGTGCTCATAATAAACATTGGCCTTTTTTTACAGGTAACATAGTCAATTCTGTCGGAACAGTGTAGAAGATAGAAAAGTGGGTAGGCTATTGGACTACATACCCTAAGCCCTCTGTTTATATAAGGATATATAGTATATTTCACTAGTGCAGGCTTCCTGACACAGATGGTATTTAAAGTCAGTTGGTTGCAGCCCTTCTGCTTGGAAGGAGGGGAAAGGTACATTATGTAAACTTTTTTTTTAAATGAATTTCCCAACTCTGTCCCCTAACAGCCCTTTCACTTTTGGTTGAGTTGTCAACTAACAAAAATATTCACTATGTCATTGTCATTTAGGTTAAACGTTGGGTGGGAAAAAGACGAAATGCCCTCCGTTTTCCAGTTAGTTTTCCACGTTGATTAAACATTGCCATGTAGATTTTGCGGGTTGAAATCACGTGGGAACTACGTTGGTTCAACCCGTTTTTGACCGGTGGGTCGTTGAATCAGGAATTGTTCAAGCCAAGTTATGTCGCTGCCTTTATCGGTTGTTACGCCATTGCCAAAAAAAATGACTTCATCCCTCATTTTATAGCCTACTGTAGCTAGCCAGGAGATTTCCGTGAACAAAGCAGCCAATCGTGTCGATGTACATACACTGTCTTCAGAGCACACGCGGCAACTCGATGCTTCCTGTTCAATGTGTCAGTGCAGTGAAAGACAAATACATTAATCCATGGCAGAGCAACAAGCAAGATAAAATAAAGTGTTATTATTATAGAGTCGACTGATTTCTGTTCCTACTATCAGATGGCGGTGGAAACTGTTCATCAAGAGGATGTGCTAAATGTGATATTGTGCCGAACCAGCGCAGGCGGGTGTCTTCAGGGTACTTACAAGAGAACAGAACTACAGGTGTCAATCAAGGTCCTCTCGTCTCGCACTGCAGGTGGAAGGTAAATTTGGCAAATCTCAAATGCAATGACAAAATCTCTCTCTCAAGTCAAGTCAAGTGGCTTTATAGGCATGGAAAACATGTTTTCATTGCCAAAGCAAGTGGAATAGATAATAAACAAAAGCGAAATAAACAATCAGAAATTAACAGTAACTTTACACTCTCAAAAGTTTCTAAATAATAGAGCCATTTTAAAAGTTGTGTTACTAGCCATGTACAGTGTTGCAACAATATGCAACTAGTTGAATTAGGCTACGAAAGGGAAAATAAGTAGACAGATAAATATAGTACGTATTTACAATGGTGTTTGTGATTTTCTGACTATACACTGTACTCTTTGAGAGAGGTAGTTAGCAAACCAGCCCAAAGACCCCTCAGAGACACCAATACTCATTAGCCGGCCCACAAGAATGGAATGGTCTACTGTGTCAAAATCTTTGGCCAAGTCAATAAACATAGCAGCACAATATTGCTTAGAATCAAGGGCAATGGTGACATCATTGAGGACCTTTAAGGTTGCAGTGAGACATCCATAACCTGAGCGGAAACCTGATTGCATACCCAAGAGAATACTATAGACATCAAGAAAGCCAGTCAGTTGATTATTGACAAGTTTTTCCAACACTTGATAAACAGGGCAAAATAGAAACAGGTCTATAACAGTTAGGATCAATTTGATCTCCCCCTTTAAGTAAAGGACGAACCGTGGCTCGCTTCCAAGCAATAGAAACCTCACCATAAAGGAGAGACCGGTTACAAAGGTTCGATATAGGCTTGGCGATGATAGGGTCAGCAACCTTAAAGAAGAAAGGGTCAAGTTTAAGGAGCTCCTTTAGCACCTCGGACTCAGTGACTGCCTGCCGGGAGAAGGCCAAATATCATTAAGGCCAAATATCATTCCAGTTTGCTTTGTTTTTTTGTTAGTTCTTTCCAATGTGTCAAGTAATTATCTATTTTTCTTTTCTCATGATTTGGTTGGGTCTAATTGTGCTGCTGTCCTGGGGCTCTGTCGTGTATTTGTGAATCATAGCCCCAGGACCAGCTTGCTGAGGGGACACTTCTCTAGGTTAATCTCTCTGGCTTTGTTATGGAACGTTTGGGAATCACTTCCTTTTAGGTGGTTGTAGAATATAAAGGCTCTTTTAGCCAGATCCTAATTGGGATGTTGAATTTTATGTTCATTTTGATGGCTTAGAATGCCCTTACTTTGTCTCTCAGATCATTCACCGCTTTGTGGAAGTTACCTGTGGTGCTGATGTTTAGGCCAAGGTAGGTGTGTTTTTCTGTGTGCTCTAGGTCAACGGTGTCTAGATGGAATTTGTATTTGTGGTCCTGGCAATTGAACCTTTTTTGGATCCCCATTATTTGTATTATAGGTGCTGCTGTAGGCCCTTGTTGGGAACAGACGCACCAGATCATCAGCAAACAGTTAACATTTTACTTCAGCTTCTAGGAGGGTGAGGTCGGGTCTCTCTCTCTCTCTCTCTCTCTCTCTCTCTCTCTCTCTCTCTCTCTCTCTCTCTCTCTCTCTCTCTCTCTCTCTCTCTCTCTCTCTCTCTCTCTCTCTCTCTCTCTCTCTCTCTCTCTCTCTCTCTCTCTCTCTCTCTCTCTCTCTCTCTCTCTCTCTCTCTCTCTCTCTCTCTCTCTCTCTCTCTCTCTCTCTCTCTCTCTCTCTCTCTCTCTCTCTCTCTCTCTCTCTCTCTCTCTCTCTCTCTCTCTCTCTCTCTCTCTCTCTCTCTCTCTCTCTCTCTCTCTCTCTCTCTCTCTCTCTCTCTCTCTCTCTCTCTCTCTCTCTCTCTCTCTCTCTCTCTCTCTCTCTCTCTCTCTCACAACTTTCCAAAATATTTTTAAAAAATCTGACACATTATTGTGGTTACTTAATTAGTTTAAATTAAAGCCTTGTGAACTAAGACCACTGCAGCAGGTGCGTGTCTGTTTGAGGGTTTGTGTGTTTTTATGCGTTTACTGTATATGTGTGCATAGGTTTGTATGTGGTGTGTTTACTGTGTGTTCTGTTCTTCCCCAGTAAGTGGACTGAGTGGATGAGAGATGTGGCTGTGGTCAGACAAGTCCATTCAGAGCGGGTTTTGGTTCCTCTGGGTGTGTACGAGGCCTGGTGTCTGATGGGCCTGCTCTATGACTGGATGCCTGAGGGCTCTCTACACTCTCTACTATACCAGGTCAGTGTTATATATGCGCGCTCAGTCTAACTCAAATTGATTCATCTAATTGATTCATCTAAGTTGGTTCTACAGCTTCCCTGTGTTGCAGCATACAGTAGACACAGAGTACACCAAACATTTTAAAAAACTTCATAATATTCAGTCGCTCTTTGCCCTCAGAACAGCCTCAATTTGTCAGGGCATGGACTCTACAAGGTGTCGAAAACGTTCCACAGGGATGCTGGCTCATGTTGACTTCAATGCTTCTCACAGTTGTGTCAAGTTGGCTGGATGTCCTTTGGGTGGTGGACCATTCTTGATGATCACGGGAAACTGTTGAGCATGAAAAACCTAGCAGCGTTACAGTTCTTGACACAAACCGGTGCGCCTGGCACCTACTACCATAGCCCGTTCAAAGGCACTGAAATATTTTCTCTTGCCAATTCACCCTCTGAATGGCACACACGCAATCCATGTATCAATTGCCTCAAAAAAAGAGAATCCTAAAAATCCTTCTTCAACCCGTCTCCTCCCCTTCATCCACACTGATTGAAGTGGATTTAACAAGTGACATCAATACGGGATCATACCTTTCACCTGGATTCACCTGGTCTGTCTGTCATGGAAAGAGCAGGTGTTCTTAAAGTTTTATACACTCAGTGTATCAACAAACTGGTGGTCGATAGATGCACATAAAGTTAGTCAAGTAATGTCCTTCTTTTGATTGCTTTATCCACATGCTGTGTCTGGAAAGCCCCTGGCTGCTGCAAAAAGAGATCTATCTTTCATCAGCACTGTCACTGCCTTATTTACACAAAGAGCTCTTCCTGTTTCAGGAGAAAGTTCAGACAGTAGACGTGACACTGCACATGATTTAGTCTATCTGTGGTTAAACTGTATTTACACACAGTAAGTTGTGTTGTGGTCATGTTGAATTCTATAGTATTTTCAGTTCACAATTTCAACTTCGTGTTGTCATGTGCTTTTCAGTTCCCTTTTATTTATTATCCATTATAATGAAGTGAATAGATTTGATACTGCATCTTTTGAATGATTGTAACATGTGTTATCCCTGTCAGACCCAGCTGTATCCAGGTCTACCCATGAGTTTCAGGCTAGGCATCCTATTAGATGTGGCAGAGGGGTTGTGCCACCTCCACTGCATACCACTCCCCCACCAGGCCCTGAAACCCACCAATGTTCTCCTGGACCAGCAGTACCGGGCCAAGGTAGAGAACAGTGACTGATAACTGACCCAGTCCTGTACTACAGAGACTCAAGTCTTCTCTCTGAGTGGTGAAACTAATGTGAGAAAGAACTCCCTTTGATTGATGGTATATTTTCCATGGGATATGGTGTATTGTGAACAGTTGCAGGTGTAAGCGTTACAGTGTACGTACGTGGGTTTGAGTCTGTTAGAGCAGGTGTTTTTTGTCGGTTTGTGTGTGGGTGTTAATGTTCATCTGTGGGGGTGTTTATGTTTGTGTGTGTTGTCGTTTATGTTCATCTGTGTGGGTGTTCATGTTCCTACCTCCAGGTGAGTGACTGGGGCCTGCCCAGGGAGTGGAGGGTTGGCTCCTCTCTCTCTGCTGGAGGGGGGCCCTGCTTCAGGGACTTGGTGTACCTGTCTCCTGAGGCCCTGACTGGCACCACACCCACTGTGGAGGCAGACATGTACAGGTGAGGTCACCTTTCATGATCCTGCCACTTCAAACAGTCATATTCACCAAATCAATTGACCAGGTGGGGGAAGGATATGTTTACCACTTTTCTACAGATGCCTTTACTAATGAACATGCAGTTACCCAATGAGCATCTTCTCTCTTTAGCTTTGGTGTGCTGCTGTGGGAGACGTTGAACAGAAGACCACCATGTGAAGGTGTTTCTATTTCTTTCCGTCTATTCAAAGCACAACTCTGTTTCTATCAGCAGAGACTAGGTTATACCTGGCCGAATATCATACAGTCTCAATATTTTATTACATGTGTAATTTGTAACACATCATTGTCATTGTCCATGCCCAAGCAGATTTGCTCCAGCTGCTTTCAGGTGATGATGGGATTGGTTCAGGCCTGAAGGATGAGCTGCTACCCAAGCATGTACCCCACTGCCATACCCTCTCTCAGCTGATGACCAACTGCTGGAGCACTAACCCACACAGCCGTCCAACAGCAGAGGGTAAGTCTGTCTGTGAGGGTGAATCAGAGTGTAGATAGACAATGGTGAAGAGAGCAGCTGTGCCTGGTCTTTGTGATCTCTCCCTACAAGTCCCCCTTCCTTGACTGCTTACCTACCTGCCTGTTGAGGACGAGTGACAAGCAGAACCACTTGCAGCACCCACTTCCTCTCTGTTCCACACGCCGAGACTGAGAGATACAATCCCATACCCTACTTCTGCCACTTAATCAATAAGACTCTTTGAGTCTTCTCATCTAAATTGTGTTCAATTGTTTATTTTCTGATGTTAGTTCATATCCATGTATTTCCTTGCCTATGACTGCCATGTGGGTATATAAAAAACGGAAACTTTTGGTGCGTTTATGTTCAATGTGATGTTTACTTGGCAGGACATCTTTCTCATGTCCTCTTCTTTCTCTGGCTCTCTGTCCACAGACTGTGCACTGGAACTGAGGAGCGTCATAGCAACCTTTGATCCCGATGCCATGACAAGGGCTACCCTCAGGGTGAGGGAAAGCAAGGTACGGATCATCCTCATTTAATAAGTTCTATTACACTCTGAAGTCCGATATTCTCTGTTTCCACAAGCCTGATCTGCTATCAGTTTGTTTTGACTGAGGAAATCAGGATATGTTTCATGTGCTTTTAATCTCTCAACAGTTATTACTGAAAACAGTAAATAGACCCGTCACTAATCATGAGCAAACATGCGTATGTGTTTTCTGTCCCTTTACCAGGAGAGGGCGCTACATGACTCTAAAATACATCCTGTGAAGGACATTCCCATTGAGATAAACAATCTAGAAGTGAGCTTGGTTCACATTTTTTTGTGATATACTGATTGTATTTAATGCTTGTGATGTCTTACATTGAAAACAATATTTACTTATCTCATTACTAGGCCTGCGCTGGTTCCAGAGACACTAAATGTGTGGGCAACAAGACACTGCCCTTTCCACAGACTTCCTGTCCTAGTGAAACACTCCCTAGTCCCCCTACAGCCATATATACAGGGGAAGCATCCCAGAGGAGGCACTGTCAGGGTAAGAACTTCAAACTGATTGATAATGAGAGCAGTTTGTGAATATGCTCAGTTTGTTGTCAGTGAAACCACCCTGTTGTTTATCTTCTTTATTAAATAATAATTAATTGATATTGTATCTTGGAACAGTCTAACAGCAACGTGTCTCTCCCCAGACTGTGTGTCTGGCGGCTCTGTGGTGTCTTCCACCAGTCCCAGATGTCCCAGCAGTGGACCGGGTCCTGAGCATTCCAGAGGGACAGGAGGCGTCTCCCAGGGACAGAGACTCAGCCCACCACCCCCACTCTCCTCCAGTCCCTCAAAAGCCCTCAGACAGAGCCCTCTCAACCAGCCCACTGCCAGCTCCCATGGTAGAAAATGTGTTTAAGCTTAGACCTCCCACCTATTACCCAGTTTTGTCTGACAACGTATGTACAGTGCCAGACTGTAGCTATAGAATCCAATCTAGAATTGACTTCTCTTTCTCTAGCGTGTCTAAAATGTTGCTGAAAAAGGTGAAGACAAAGTAAAGCAATATGAAAATGAGTAGACGTTACAAACAGTGCCTCCATTTGTGTGTTTGTATGTGCACAGTAAGCAGTTTGGGGGATTGCTGGTTTCCTGCATGGCCATCCTTTCTTATCAGTGTCCAATGCGTTTCCTCCCTTGAGGATCTTTGTTTCTCTCTACAAGTTGTCTGTTGTCCCAGTAAATGCTCTGAGTCAAAAACATTTTGTCTTTTTAAAAAGCAATACATGGCTACTAGACATTTATGATTGTGACCAGTGTGTTGATTAAGAGGGTAACTTGTCTAGTAGGGCTATGAATCTACGGTACGTATTACTGTCTTTCATATCAGATAGCTACTGCTTGTCTCTTGTCCTCTTTCTCTGAGTTGTCCAGGTATTTTTCTCAAAGTCCTCTCTACACGATTTGTGTCTTATGAGTGTTTGAGAGAGATGTGATATTATAGTTCTTGTGTCATCCTTGAAACTTCACCCTACCTTCTTTGTCCGCAGCTGCCCGGTGTGTGTCTGCGACTCCGGTGGCGGTGAGCTATTGTCGTATGCTGCGCGAGAGACGTGAAGGCATCATTCGAGGCATGACGGACGGACGACTCAACAACCTGCTGGATGTGCTCATCTCACGGCGAGCCCTTCCCCCGGAGGCCTTTGAGGTCATCTCTGCCTCTCTGACACTGACCTCTCGCATACGCTCCCTACTGGACACCTGTGCCTGTCAGGGGGAACATGCAGCTTCCCTGGTAGCTACCACCCTCGGTCTGATGTCCATTGCCACCAATCGTGGCCCTCCACACATGCCTCACTGAAGGTGGATGGATGGTTATTAGAATGGGGGGTTGTGTAGTGAAGGGCCCCTAACCAAATGTATCTGTTCACGGTTTATCATGTCATACTGTATCTCAGAGAGTGTCAATTGAGACTGGAGCCTTGGAATGAAGAGCTGAGGAACCCTAACCAAATCTATTCTATACTCACTCAGGTCTAATACAGACCACAGTCAGTCAGAGTGAATATCAATTGGAGAACCTGAGATTCCTAATTTCATCAGAACAGCTGCAATGACTCATCTATATCCATAGAGATCCATGTTGGGGACACACCTGTCCATGCCTTTGATAAGTCTGAGTATTCAATCAGAGTGGTGCTACCTCTGAAGTTGATGTCAATCAAACGTTTGATTAGAGGAAGCTTCTGTGACAGCCAAATGATAGAAACAATCGTGTTGGAGAGAAACCAATGAAAGTGAATAGCTGTGTGGATGATTCATCTGCTTTGATCATGTTTATGACCCATCACTAGCGATAATGAGTGTTAACTATGTGTTGAGGGACTACTGAGCTAGCACACAAAACACAGTTTGTTCTATATTATATGCTACATTTTCTGTGTTGTGTTGTGACTTTTGACCCTCTCTCTGCTCTGTGGGTTATTGTGTGGTGCCACAATGTTGCTCGTCTTTTGACAGCCTGTTTGTAAAGTACATATTGTACGAAACTATATGTTCAAAATAGTTTGGATTGTCCTGTTCAGCACTTTCTGACTTGGTATCTTGAAACAAGATTATTATTTGTTGGTTTATCAGATAAAATAACTGAACTTGAGTCTCATTTTATGCCACTTTTGTTGGTTATTTGTGTTTGTAAACCTGTTAAATCCTTGAACCTATAGGTCATTGTCACATTCCCCTCAGGGTACCCTTTGATTTTGTTGCCCATCTCGCGCAACACGCCTTTTAACAGTACATGTCTAATTGCATGTCTGGTGTTCACACTGCACCACTGGCTTCACACAGTACCAATTGTCACACAAGTAGAGTCTAAAGACGTTTATGTACTAAAAGGGTAAAAAGGGGTCTTGTCAAATGAGAGGCCCAGTGAAGTATTGGCCATAGTGTACAGATTTTTGTGTTGTTGGCCTGTTTAACATCATGCTGAGAACAGAAGACAGTAATTTCCCCAAGCACTGTCTGTGTGAATAGCCTAGTGATTGGAATATTTGGAGTTGTATAATAAAGTAAATTAATATATAACTACATGATTAGATCAAGACTCCTCCTTGACACTCAAGCAGCTCTTTTCTTGTTGGTTTTTGAGTTCATGCACTCAGAAACAAAGGCATATGTTTAATAAAGGCTGTAATTTTCATCCAGTGGCTTAAAGTAGGTCTACTTCTAGAATTGTTGCCTATTACTGTTGCGCTCAAATATATAGCCCACTGGGCACACACTTGTTGTATCAATGTTTCCTCGTCATTTCAATGAAATTACGTTGAACCAATGTGGAATAGACGACTAATTGTCATCTGTGCCCAGTGGGTTTTTTCTTGCTTCAAAAGTGGTTGAATGGCTTTTTTTTCACCCCGAAAGCACCTGCAAATTTCCACAGATGAGAAATTACACAGTAAACGAGAATCACTTCACTTACCTCCAACCAAATTCATTTGATTTTAATTCTGAATAATTGATTCCAGGTAATTATTTTACTTTGAAGTGAAAAATCGGTTTCAATTTTGTTTCTTGGTCCAGTGCAGTTGTAAATCAAACAAATACACTGTGAACACAAAGTATATATATATATATATATATATATATATATATATTTAAAGTAAATAGTGAATAAAGTAAATAGTGAATCATACAAGTGTTCCAATATACTGTATTTGAGAGACCGTATCCATTCGTGTGATCGTTTATTGCCGCTGTTACGTGACTATGATAATTGATCTCTGCTGTGTGCTCAGTGGGCATGCCGCAGCCACACATATTGGCAGGTCGTCAAGAGCGATAAACAGAAAACAAGAACAAGGTAAGACAAATAGCCGATACAAAATGTAGCGGTTACTACTAATTTCACTAGTTGGTGTAAATGCCTGATTCACAGCCTACCTGCCATGTAGGATAAAGGACGTTGTTATTTCCTGGAAAGAAGATGGAAAAAATGACTGGTCCCTTGCGTTTGCAAAGGGGTTTACTGTATGTTTTACTGAACATTACAGTAAACATAATGTCAATATTGTTTTAGAAACAGACCAAAATCAATCTAATTTAGGCTAAAAATTCAAATCCTCGATTTCCCTGTAGGGGAGAACGGGGTTGGTTGTCACAGTGCCTACTCAAAATCCATTGGGGGTTGTGTAATAATTTGCTGCTACTGTAGGCTGAATGATAGAACAGCTATTTCCATGTTAAAATGTTATGGGGTGCATTTTTCTCTATTGTTTTTGGTGGTTGGATGGTTGGTAGGCCTACGTTATGAACAAATAGCCACAGCAGTCTACTGTTAAAACTAACTTAAAGTGGATACATCCTCAGTGTTAACAGTAAATGCGCGGCAGAAGTTGCACTAAATTTTCACAATGTTCAAGTTTGTGCTCAGCAGACCAGAAATTTGCTCAGGTGCTAATTTCTTTTGAGGGAACATTGGTCAGATGCATGATTTATGTCTACGTGGTTTGAGAGATTTTGATAAGCCATACCCCAGAATGATCCTTTTACTGAAAACGAAAGGCTGGTAATTGAAAAGATTCATAGTCATAAGTCATTACTTTCCTTTGTGTAGAGACCTTGTGAGTATGGTGGTAAGGCTGGGCAATATATAGTATTTTAATGTATACTGCTATGGATCCACGTACCGTTGTTAAAAAAAAAAATACAGTCTATGATACAGTGCTAAATAAATGAAAAGTTGGACAAATTGGACTACTTTACTGTCAGTTTTGTCCTAGTTTGGGGTTGAGTATAAAACAATCAGAATGGAGAAAGCCCATTTAAACCACTTAGAATTAATTGGTTGTCATCTAGGGATGCACGATATATCGGTGAACATATCGGAATCAGCCGATATTAGCTAAAAATGCAAACATCGGTATTGGTATCGGTGTCGATGTCTAGTTTAAAGCCGATGTTAAAAAACGATGTCAAAGGTACCGTGCATTCCTATGTGTAAAGTTTTGCGCTACACATAACCTCCATCGATAAGAGACATTACTGTGCAGCCGTATTCATCGACCTGGCTAAGGCTTTCTACTCTGTCAATTACAACATTCTTATTGGCAGACTCAACAGCCTTGGTTTCTCAAATGATTGCCTCGCTTGGTTCACCAACTACTTCTCCGATAGAGTTCAGTATGTCAAATCGGAGGGCCTGTTGTCCGGACCTCTGGCAGTCTCTATAGGGGTGCCACAGGGTTCAATTCTCTGGCCGACTCTTCTTCTCTGTATACATCAGTGATGTCGCTCTTGCTGCTGGTGATTCTTTGATCCACCTCTACTCAGACGACACCATTCTGTATACCTCTGGCCCTTCTTTGGACACTGTGTTAACTAACCTCCAGACAAGCTTCAATGCCATACAACTCTCCTTCCGTGGCCTCCAACTGCTCTTAAATGCAAGTAAAACTAAATGCATGCTCTTCAACCGATGGCTGCCCGCATCTGCCCGCCCGTCCAGCATCACTACTTTGGATGGTTCTGACTTAGAATATGTGGACGACTACAAATAACTAGGTGTCTGGTTAGACTGTAAACTCTCCTTCCAGACTCACATTAAACATCTCCAATCCAAAATTACATCTAGAATCGGCTTCCTATTTCGCAACAAAGCATCCTTCCCTCGTAAAACTGACCATCCTACCGATCCTTGACTTCGGTGACGTCATTTACAAAATAGCCTCCAACACTCTACTCAACAAATTGGATGCAGTCTATCACAGTGCCATCCGTTTTCTCACCAAAGCCCCATATACTACCCACCACTGTGACCTGTACGCTCTCGCTTCATACTCGTCGCCAACCCCCAGGCCCCAGGTCATCTACAAGTCTCTGCTAGGTGAAGCCATACCTTATCTCAGCTCACTGGTCACCATAGCAGCACCCACCATAGCACGCGTTCCAGCAGGTATATCTCACTGGTTACCCCCAAAGCCAATTCTTCCTTTGGTCGCCTCTCCTTCCAGTTCTCTGCTGCCAATGACTGGAACGAACTGCAAAAATCTCTGAAGCTGGAGACTCTTACCTCCCTCACTAGCTTTAAGCACCAGCTGTCAGAGCAGCTCACACATCACTGCACCTGTACATAGCTCATCTGTAAATAGCCCATCCAATCTACCTCATCCCCATACTGTATTTATTTATTTATCTTGCTACTTTGCACCCCAGTATCTCTACTTGCACATGCATCTTCTGCACATCCTACCATTCCAGTATTTAATTGCTATATTGTAATTACTTCGCCACCATGGCCTATTTATTGCCTTACCTCTCTTATCCTACCTCATTTGTACATGCTGTATATAGATATTTCTACTGTATTATTGATTGTATGTTTGTTTATTCCATGTGTAACATCCATGTGTTGTATGTGTCGAACTGCTTTGCTGTATCTTGGCCAGGTCGCAGTTGCAAATGAGAACTTGTTCTCAACTAGCCTACATGGTTAAATAAAGGTGAAAAAAAACACAAAAAAATAGGGATTGTTTCATTATACAGACTATGCAGTCTAGCCCACTAGCTTATCTATAGCTACAGTCCCTTGCAAAAGTATTCACCCCCTTGGCATTTTTCCTATTTTGTTGCATTACAACCTGTAATTTAAATGGATTTTTATTTTGATTTCATTTAATGGACATACACAAAATAGTCCAAATTGGTGAAGTGAAATTAAAAAAATAACTTGTTTCAAACAATTCAAAACAAAATTCAAAATGGAAAATGTGGTGCGTGCATATGTATTCCCCCCCTTTGCTATGAAGACCCTAAATAAGATCTGGTGCAACCTATTACCTTCAGAAGTCACAGAATTTGTTAGATTGCACACAGGTAGACTTTATTTAAGTGTCACATGATCTCAGTATATACAACTGTTCAGAAAGGCCCCAGAGTCTGCAACACCACTAAGCAAGGGGCACCACCAAGCAAGCGGCACCATGAAGACCAAGGAGCTCTCCAAACAGGTCAGGGACAAAGTTGTGGAGAAGTACAGATCAGGGTTGGGTTATAAAATAATATCCAAAACTTTGAACATCCCACAGAGCACCATTCAATCCATTATTAAAGAATTGAAAGAATATGGCACCGCAACAAACCTGCCAAGAGAGGGCCGCCCACCAAAACTCACGGACCAGGCAAGGAGGGCATTAATCAGAGAGGAAACAAAGCGACCAAAGATAACCCTGAAGGAGCTGCAAAGCTCCACAGCGGAGATTGGAGTATCTGTCCATAGGACCACTTTAAGCCGTATACTCCAGAGCTGGGCTTTACGGAAGAGTGGTCAGAAAAAAAGCTATTGCTTAAAGTAGAAATACAAGCAAACACGTTTGGTGTTCGCCAAAAGGCATGTGGGAGACTCCCCAAACATATGGAAGAAGGTACTCTGGTCAGACTAAATACCATCCACAGTGAAGCATGGTGTTTGTAGCATCATGCTGCGGGTATGTTTTTCATTGGCAGGGACTGGGGAACCGGTCAGAATTGAAGGAATGATGGATGGTGCCAAATACAGGGAAATTCTTGAGGGAAACCTGTTTCAGTCTTCAAGAGATTTGAGACTGGAATGGAGGTTCACCTTCCAGCCGGACAGTGCATCTTCAAAGTGGTAGGTATGTTGTGTAAATCAAATTATAGAAACACCCCAAAAATAATTTTTATTTCCAATTTGTAAGGCTACCAAATAGGAAAAATGCCAATGGGGTGAATACTTTCGCAAGCCACTGGACATACAGTATTTAGCTGGTAGCCTATTTACATTACATATTGGAACTCGGACTTCACACTGTTGGGGCAATCCATCTCATCACTCGTAGGCTTATCAGTGTTCACAGAATACTCCTCCTGCTCTCATGAGCGCCACTGGGAGCCAGCTTGGTTTCCTGGGAGAGGAGGAGAAGGAGGGTCGGCACTCTCACTAGAGGAACTGTCACTATAGTAAAAGCCTTAAAGTATTTGGTTTTAAATATATTTAAGTATCAAAAGTAAATGTTATTGCTAATATATACTTAAGTATCAAAAGCATAAATAATTTCAAATTCTTTATATTAAGCAAACCAGCCGCCACAATTTTCTTATTGTTTTTAAATTGACGGATCGCTAGGGGCACACTCCAACACTCAGACTGTCACACCCTGATCTGTTTCACCTGTCTTTGTGCTTGTCTCCACCCCCCTCCAGGTGTCACCCATCTTCCCCATTATCCCCAGTGTATTTGTACCTGTGTTCTCTGTTTGTCTGTTGCCAGTTTGTTTTGTTTGTCAAGCCTACGACCGGTTCTCCCCTTGCTCCTGTCTTTTTCTTGTTCCTGTTTTCTAGTTTTCCCAGAAAGTTTTTTTGGGGGTGTTTTTGTGCACCACTTGGTCTTGCCTTTTGTTTGTCCATCTTCATAACCAATTAGGTGAGGAGGCCGAGGCCAGTCGCTGGTGCGGCTGAGAAATAGGCTAATTAGATGCATGAAAACTATATTGCAGGGTTCGCCCCAAAGAATGTACTTTATTTGTTATCATTTAAGGCAATTTTTTTGCTATAGATTGTAGATATATCAAGGACTCATTGCTAGGTCTAAACAGTGTTACACCTAGTTATTTTTTATCTAGTCTAGGCCGCATGACTTTCACATTGGTAGGGCTTAGTTTCTCTTGTCTTTAAAAGTACTCATATAAGCATAGCTGCAGGAAGGGGGTGGTGAGGGTGCTGAAGCACCAGATATAGTTTTGAACTAGGCCTTTATTACTCCTGTATGAAAAATACTCAAGAGCACAGTATTTACAAGTTCATCATCCTGCTGAGTTCGCCACTGGGTGAACATGCTGGTGTTCCATGCCAGAAACTTTTTATGCGGCCTAAGACATGGTAAAAAACAACTCAACCTAATGGTTCCTCATTGCACTTTTTTATTACATTTTAAATGTAGCCTATATTCAAATCCAGGTTCATCCTAATCGAGAGACATAGACCTTGAAAGACTTATTTGCACAGTTTTTTTGCACTAATTGAGTTTTTTTTCGTACTTATTTTGTTTAGGCTACTTTATTTATTTTGAAACTTGTAGCCCTATAGGATTTGTAGAGTTCGATAGGCAAAAGCCATATCCTAATAGGCTTATTCGTTTTTAGCATAAGCCAATGTTTTTAAAGGTTATAAGCCATTCGTTTTTAAAGGTTATAAATCACTTGTTTTATCTCATTGTATATTTATGATTTTTACAGTTCGATGGGCAAAAATAATAATAGGCCTATTTAGTTTGTAGCCTAAATCAATGTTCATTCAAGTGTTATAAAGATTGTTATAGGCTAAATAATAATTTATTTAATCTGATTGTTGTTGACTTTTATACAAATGCACAATTTGTAAGCCATATAAAACAGACATCATTCATTCATGCACTGACTCATCATTCATTTAGCCAATTTTTTTTTGTTTCTGCTTATTGAAAGTGTTGCTGCGAGAGCTTCTACCCCGATTTGCCGGTTGTGCAATTTAAGGGCATTAAAAGGCTTAACGCTTCAACAATATTATACATGTTGTCCGGTCCTCTGGCAGTCTCTATGGGGGTGCCACAGGGTTCAATTCTCGGGCAGACTCTTTTCTCTGTATATATCAATGATGTTGCTCTTGCTGCGGGCGATTCCCTGATCCACCTCTACGCAGACGACACCATTCTGTATACTTCCGGCCCTTCCTTGGACACTGTGCTATCTAACCTCCAAACGAGCTTCAATGCCATACAACACTCCTTCCGTGGCCTCCAACTGCTCTTAAACGCTAGTAAAACCAAATGCATGCTTTTCAACCGTTCGCTGCCTGCACCCGCACGCCCGACTAGCATCACCACCCTGGATGGTTCCGACCTAGAATATGTGGACATCTATAAGTACCTAGGTGTCTGGCTAGACTGCAAACTCTCCTTCCAGACTCATATCAAACATCTCCAATCTAAAATCAAATCTAGAGTCGGCTTTCTATTCCGCAACAACGCCTCCTTCACTCACGCCGCCAAACTTACCCTCGTAAAACTAACTATCATACCGATCCTCGACTTCGGCGATGTCATCTACAAAATAGCTTCCAATACTCTACTCAGCAAACTGGATGCAGTTTATCACAGTGCCATCCGTTTTGTTACTAAAGCACCTTATACCACCCACCACTGCGACCTGTATGCTCTAGTCGGCTGGCCCCCGCTACATATTCGTCGCCAGACCCACTGGCTCCAGGTCATCTACAAGTCCATGCTAGGTAAAGCTCCGCCTTATCTCAGTTCACTGGTCACGATGGCAACACCCACCCGTAGCACGCGCTCCAGCAGGTGTATCTCACTGATCATCCCTAAAGCCAACACCTCATTTGGCCGCCTTTCATTCCAGTTCTCTGCGGCCTCTGACTGGAACGAATTGCAAAAATCGCTGAAGTTGGAGACTTTTATCTCCCTCACCAACTTCAAACATCTGCTATCTGAGCAGCTAACCGATCGCTGCAGCTGTACATAGTCTATCGGTAAATAGCCCACCCAATTTTACCTACCTCATCCCCATACTGTTTATATTTATTTACTTTTCTGCTCTTTTGCACACCAGTATCTCTACCTGTACATGACCATCTGATAATTTATCATTCCAGTGTTAATCTGCAAAATTGTAATTATTCGCCTACCTCCTCATGCCTTTTGCACACAATGTATATAGACTCTCTTTTTTCTACTGTGTTATTGACTTGTTAATTGTTTACTCCGTGTGTAACTCTGTGTTGTCTGTTCACACTGCTATGCTTTTATCTTGGCCAGGTCACAGTTGTAAATGAGAACTTGTTCTCAACTAGCCTACCTGGTTAAATAAAGGTGAAATAAATAAAAAACACATTTGTTTAAAAGTTTAACTTGTGAAAGTAACGTTTACTGCCATTTGTATTCACAGTAGCCTATGTGTAGGTCCCTTTTTCCCAAGCAACCAATGATATAGGCCTATCTGACATTTCGGGCTGTGGTGGTGCTCTCTGCTCTTTCTACAATCTACGTTGTTCTCTTGCATGATGTTATAGTCTAACTACCACATATGCATTGAAATGTATTAGGCCTATGGCAAATAGGGAACAGGCCATTTGGCATGTCGCCCTGCAGTCAAATTCAAATATACTACACCATTGTTTGTGACATCACAATGTCGTCACCGTCGACGATAGCTGTCAAACATTGTCATTAGACGATGCAACTGTAAAATTGCTTGCTACATGTGGAAATTAAAAAGGAGGGTTATTGTCAATTATTTCATTAAAACGTTCATACAGTTTAGACATGGGTGTGAGATGATGGGCAATGATGGGGCCTCCCAGAGCTACAGAGGTTTCCGCTGCACCGGTGAGTGGGCTTGAAGGAGAGGAGAGGGATTTGCTTCAGAGGCATTAGCCATGCTAGTTTTCTTTCTCTCTTTCAAATCTCTAATTCTCTGTCTTCTCCTTTCTTGTCTCTAGTCTTTTAGGGCAGATAGCACCTAGTCAGAGGGGACCCTTTTCCCAGAAGTAGCCAGCCAGCTAGGACCCCAGACAGACAATCCCAGCATGGGGAACCAGGATGAGACCAGGAAGCTGAACGGCAGCTCCTCGCACCCCGACGGCACATCAGCCGTGGCCCCCGAGCAGGCTAAAGAGAGCATGCAGATGAAGAAGGAGATCTCCCTGCTCAACGGAGTCAGCCTCATCGTGGGCAACATGATTGGCTCGGGCATCTTCGTGTCTCCCAAGGGCGTGCTCATCTACAGCGCCTCCTACGGCCTGTCGCTGGTCATCTGGGCCATCGGTGGAATATTCTCAGTGGTCGGCGCTCTGTGTTACTCAGAGCTGGGCACCACCATCACCAAGTCCGGGGCCAGCTATGCCTATATCCTGGAGTCCTTTGGTCCATTCATTGCCTTTATTCGCTTGTGGACATCACTGCTCATCATTGAGCCCACCAGTCAGGCGGTCATCGCCATAACGTTCGCTAACTACCTGGTGCAGCCACTGTTCCCCACGTGTGAGCCACCCTACTCAGCCTCGCGCCTCATCGCAGCCGCCTGCATATGTGAGTAAACACTTATGACGCGCTTACGCCCTCTCTGCCTCACTTTTTCCTTTATCCTTCTCTCACAAGTGGCAAACAAAGTGTCAAAGGACACTCTCTGAAATGCAGACACTGTAAAAATAGAATATTAGCAGACTGTTTAATTTAAGTTGAGTCACTAAAAATGCTCTCAAATTGCTCTTAGTAGGACTTGCTCTCTAGGTTTTCCAGTACCTTCCTACCTCATACCCATTTTTAGTAACCCTTCGCTACTTCAGCAGAACGGTGTGCTAACATTTGGGCCAAGAAATAGTACATACTGTTCCTGCATTACAGGGTGTACATTTTAACTGATTCCAAATCTGTTTTCATGCATGTGTGTGCGTGCACTCACTGGACTGTGCATCTGTACAGACAGAAGCCCAATAGAGCAGGCAGAACTACTCTCAAAGTTAAGAAGCTTTGAGTCCTCTCATCATGTGACCTGTGAATTGTAACACATAACATGTAACGAATTGAAAGAGTACTGTGTGATTGAAAGTCTCACAGCACAGTAAAACAATTTGGCTCTGATCTTTGATCTTTACCAGTCTTCTGCTAAGTACTCGTCTGCTGATGTTGTGTGAACACTGTCTTCGGTTGGCCTAGGTTTGCTGACGTTCATCAACTCGGCCTACGTGAAGTGGGGCACCAGGGTGCAGGATGTCTTCACTTATGCCAAAGTTCTCGCCCTCGTCGTCATCATCATCACAGGCATAGTGAAACTATGCCAAGGTCAGTGACACTAACACTGCTGCCAACACACTACTCTGTGTACTCTGCCCTGTTCTCCTACTCGGGCTGGGACACACTCAACTTTGTTACCGAGGAGATCAAGGACCCAGAGAGGTACTCATGACACCCTGACAAACACATACCAAACATACCGTTATTGACCTGTTTGATTTCCGCCTCTATAGTCAGTCATTAACTAGCCTGGCCACAGATCTGCTTGTGCTTTAGCCAACTCCTTTTGTCGTACATGACAGTTTGGCATGACAACGAATCCAACAGAGCGGTCGGCTGAAGCACAAATTGCTCCGCTCCCGTGCTAGAACAGTAACTGGGTTCTGTTACTAATTGGAGGAAGCTTTGGTAACAAGGATGTGTGAATGCAGTGGTAGATAATGGAGTGCCATAGTGATCGCTGGCTGCTGGCTGTTATTCCAAAGTAGAACCTACCGTATGTACGTTCACACATTAATGCCATTGACATGTAACCTTACCACCATGTTGCACTGTAGGTTAAAACAAGTAAACTCTGGTAAGAGTATATGCCAAGCAGAGAGAGAGAGAGAGACGTATACTGTATGAATGATAATGTTTGACCTCTTACCCTGTTTCCATAGGAACCTGCCCCTGTCCATTGCCATCTCCATGCCCATTGTCACGATCATATATATCATGACTAACGTGGCTTACTACGCCGTGCTGGACATGAGTGCCATCCTCGCCAGTGATGCCGTGGCTGTGGTGAGTTCAGAATTAAGAGCTCTCACTTTTATATCATGGAATAGAGCTGTTGAGGAGCAGATTATTGCTCTGATATCCGGGAATGTAGTTTGAGAGGTAAATTGCATGCAGCGCCGACCCACATGCCACATGTTGAAGTTATTACCAGGCGATTTAATGCCCTTGCTTTTTATTTATGTATACATTGAGTTGATGTTCTGTTTGTCTTTTGATTCTATAAGCGTCTGCTCACCCTCAGGCAACGCTGTCGGCTGGCCCGGCCCAGTGAGAGTCTGGATGTTTAATTGCAGTCCAACACACTCCCATTTAGATATGGATCTTTCTTTATAAATGTGTAAAAGTGCCCCCTGGAAAAGTGTGTTTTTGAGATTCTGTGTTAAAATTAAAATAAAATAAAATCTTCTCTGTAGACGTTTGCCGACCACACTCTGGGAGTGATGAGCTGGACCATCCCCATCGCTGTGGCTCTGTCCTGTTACGGAGGGCTAAACGCATCTATTATCGCTGCATCCAGGTAAACCCTGTGACACACACATATACTCCCATACAATGCCCTAAACTTTATAGTCTTGCTGTACAGTCTAAGGCCTTGATTTCCATGTTCCATCTGGTTATGTTGAGCTATAGAGCTTTATAGTGATGTTCTATAATAAAACCCATCTGGAGTTACTTTCTGGTAATGGCTACGGATGTGCACTAAATTGCCAAAAGTATGTGGACACCTGCTCGTCGAACGTGTCATTCCAAAATCATGGGCATTAATATGGAGTTTGTACCCCCTTTGCTGCTATAACAGCCTCCCCTCTTCTGGGAAGGCTTTCCACTAGATGTTGGAATATTGCTGCGGGGACTCGTACCCATTCAGCCACGAGCATTAGTGAGGTTGGGCACTGATGTTGGTCGATTATCCCTGGCTCGCAGTCAGTGTTTTAATTTGTCCCAAAGGTGTTTGGTGAGGTTGAGGTCAGAGCTCTGTGCAGGCCAGTCAAGTTCTTCAACACCGATCTCGACAAACCATTTCTGTATGGACCTCGCTTTGTGCACGGGGGCATTGTCATGCTGAAACAGGAAAGGGCCTTCCCCAAACTGTTGCCACAAAATTGGAAGCACAGAATCGTCTAGAATGTCATTGTATGCTGTAGCGTTAATATTTTCCTTCACTGAACTAAGGGGCCTAGCCCAAACCATGAAAAACCCAGACCATTAATTCCTCCTCCACCAAACTTTACAGTTGGCACTATGCATTCGGGTAGGTAGTGTTCTCCTAGCATCTGCCAAACCCAGATTCGTCAGATGGACTGTCAGAGAACGCGTTTCCGCTGCTCTAGAGTCCATTGGCGGCGAGCTTTAGACCACTACAGCCAACACTTGGCATTGTGCATGGTGATCTTAGGCTTGTGTGCGTACGGCTGCTCGGTCATGGAAATCCATTTCCTGAAGCTCCCGACGAACAGTTATTTTTGCTGACGTTGCTTCGAGGCAGTTTGGAACTCTTCAGCACTCGTGGTCCCGTTCTATGAGCTTGTGTGGCTTACCACTTCGCGGCTGAGCCGTTGCTGCTCATAGACTTTTCCACTTCACAATAACACCACTTAAAGTTGACCGGGGCAGCTCTAGCACGGCAGAAATTTGACTAATTTACTTGTTGGAAAGATGGCATCCTATGACTGTGCCAATTTGAAAGTTACTGAGCTCTTCAGTAAGGCCATTCTACTGCCAATGTTTGTCTATGTAGATTGCATGACTGTGTGCTCGATTTTAAACACCTGTGAGCAAAGGATGTGGCTGAAATTGACTATTCCACTAATTTGAAGGGGTGTCCACATACTTTTGTATATATAGTATATGCTGTGTGCCACAGATTTACCATTATGTTGTCCAGATACTCTAGGGGCCGCTAGTGCTGAGCGATTAACCGAAATGTATGTTATTTTTGTAATTGACCGACATCTGTTAAATTATTTTAATTCAGTTTCGTTCTCTTTTTTTTGAGCTCTCAATGCACACGTTGGCTGCAGTTTCCCTCGTCATAAATCAGATCATGCCTGAACTGTGCGATGTAGCAGGGAGTTCTAGTTACCAATAGGCCAATTTTCTACGTAGTTTAGCGCAGAAAACGTGATTATTAACTACATTGACGATAATCCATTGCACGGCTATTTGTCTGGTTTGTGTGGGGCAGCCACCGAGAGGGAGAGAAGAGACAGAAGAGGCGCGATTGAGAGGGATAGAGGGCAGTTGCTTCGTGAGGTATCTCTATCTGAAAATACACGATCTAAGTGATGGACAGTTGGTATTCAGCAGTCATAAAAGTAGGCCTTATTTACTTTGAAGAACTATTGAAATAGTTTGGGCTCCCGAGTGGCGCAGCGGTCTAAGGCACTGTGTCTCAGTGCAAGAGGCATCACTACAGTTCGAATCCAGGCTGTATCACATCTGGCTGTGATTGGGAGTCCCATAGGGCAGCGCACAATTGGCCCAGCGTCGTCTAGGTTTGGCTGGGGTAGGTCGTGATTGTAAATAATAATTTATTCTTAACTGACTTACCTAAATAAAGGTTAAATATAAGAAAATATTATTTTGTCAGACAACATAGGCAGGAGCTCTATAGAGATGAGGTGATGAATTGGAATTAAATAATAAAGTCATCAAATGTAATTTATACAACAAAATGTGAATAACTGATGATTAATAAGTGATAAACAGTAATGGGCAGGCACTACCATAATGGGACTTTTATGATTTTTTAAATTCTGTGTTGTTCAACCCACATAATGCATAGTGCATTAAATAATGTAACCGAAACTGAACTGACCAAACAAAGCACTAATCGCTCAGCACGATCTCTAAGTGATACCTCTGCCGTTGGCAGGCTGTTCTTCGTGGGTGCTCGTGAAGGTCACCTCCCGGACGCCTTATCAATGATTCATGCGGAGAGGTATACACCTGTCCCTGCTCTGCTCTTCAACGTAAGCACCCCCTTTTCTTACATCACAAACTTTAGAACAATGTCATCAACTTCTATGCCAAACAAACGAAGTAGATTAATCTCCACTGTCCACATCAACGCAATCCTGCTGTCAGTGCTGACACCTGGTGGATGGACATGCCCAGTGCAGCTTCCTGACTCTCTGGAGTGGATGATGCTGATGAGCCATGTCTCCCCCTGTTGGCGAGTCACACATTCTGCCTCTGTTGACCAGTGTCTTTTTTTTGTGCCCACAGTGTGCCATGGCCTTGGTATACCTGACTGTGGAGGATGTCTTCCAGCTGATCAACTACTACAGCTTCAGCTACTGGTTCTTTATGGGCCTGTCTATCGCTGGGCAGATCTACCTGCGCTGGAAGGAACCAGACAGACCCAGACCACTCAAGGTGAGATGAGATAACTTGACTGTCTCACCCGTGAACCAGTATGTTCATACTTTACCAATTAATAGACTAAAGATAAGTAGTTACATGTAAGGCAACAATACATGTTATTTTCTTCTTTTTCCATGTCTGTCCTTGTGTTCCTGTGTGCAGTTGACCCTGTTGTACCCCATCATCTTCTGTTGTTGCACTGTGTTCCTCGTGGCAGTGCCACTCTACAGTGACACCCTCAACTCTCTCATTGGCATTGCCATTGCCATCTCAGGAGTGCCAATCTACTTCCTGGGCATCCACCTGCCCGAGACCAAACGCCCACCCTACATTACGAAGTTACTATGTGAGTTACCCTCTCGAAATAAGACCCTTTCCTCAGCCTGTTTTCAAATAAGAACTGATTTATATTCCTGTCTTGTATAATAGTTTAAAATAATTCCATTGAGAGATGTGGAATCAGTATTTTCTTTTAGTAATTTACGATTGCTCTTAACTCTTTCTTTCTCTTGTGCCAGGTTCTTTCACACGCTTCACCCAGCTCACCTGTTTCTGTGTGCTTACCGAGATGGACATCAGTGGGTAAACCTCACTCCCAACCATGACACAAGGTTCTCACCATGTTACCCACCACCCTTTGCAATTCACAAACAGACTCATGGGACCAACTCATGGAAAATCATCTCTTTTGCAAAAACAAGGGAATATTTATACATTTTACCTGAATGTCTGACTACTACATTAGTCTGTAGTTTACAAGTTGGGACACTATACACACGTTTACACACACAGACAGGTATAGAGAGGTGACAGTGTGGGACACCAGTTGCTTTTCACTGTCGCCAACCTGGTGCCTGATGGTTCATGTGAAGTTAAGCATTGGGCCAGGACAGATCCCAAAGAAAGCCATGGTCATCTGACCAGTACTCTAGGACATCCCCTCCTCCTTATGTCATTATACTACTCATAGTTTCACTTCTCCCCATCTCCTGACATAGCATTGTCCCCTGCCTGGTGTATGAGCTGAGGAGGTGAGATCCACATCAGAGCCTGTGGAGGTCTCTCCCTTCTCAGGGGCTGGAGATCCATGTAAGATGGCAATACATCTCGTATCTTGTGATGGAATTACCTAGAGAGGTTAGACAATTTTGTTTTATGATCTCAGAGTACACTTTCATTTTTAGAATTTGAATGTGCTGTGCCTGTCAAAAACATATACACCGAGTGAACGAAACATTAGGAACACCTGCTCTTTCCATGACAGACTGACTAGGTGAATCCAGGTGAAATCCACTTCAATCAGTGTAGATGAGGGGGGGGAAGACAGGCTAAAGAAGGATTTTTAAGCCTTGAGACAATTGAGACATGGATTGTGGATGTGTGCCATTTAGAGGGTGAATGGGCAAGACAAAATATTGAAATGCCCTTGAATGGGGTATGGTAGTAGCTGTCCTGGGCACCGGTTTGAGTGTGTCAAGAACTGCAACTCTACTGGGTTTTTCACGCTCAACAGTTTCCCGTGTATATCAAGAATGGTCCACCACCTAAACGACATCCATCCAACTTGACAACTGTGACAAGCATTGGAGTCAACATGGGCCAGCATCCCTGTGGAATGCTTTCAACATCTTGAGGCTGTTCTGAGGGCCAAAGGGGGTGCAACTCATCAGGAAGTCATTCCTAATGTTTTGTACACTGCATATGCCAAAGGGACATGCAAACAGACAGATTTTTATAAATATTAAAATGTATTTCTTAAAAGTGATGCTACGGTCTGTGTTTTCATGGAGCTTTTGAGTTATGGATGATTTTTGGAAAAGTGGAACAAATGACTCCGTCTGCTGCCATGTGGTTCACCACAGCTCTACTACTGTCCTTTAGTTCAGTTTTTTTCCAGCCCTCTGGAAAACTTCAGTTATCACATGCTCATTTTTCTGTGAACTGCTGATTGACCTCTAAGGTTAATGTAGTATTCAATTATGTAAACTATTTGTCCATACGCACACATTTTCTGTAATGGGGCTGGACCTCTGTCAAAATTATACAATATTCATTAACCTGAAAAACCAATCCCACCCAGACATTCTGTATTGCTTTGGAAAATGTGCAACAGCCCCAACTAAATGCCATGCAATCTCAGCAATGGCAAATGTCAACATGGTCTTTGGAGGGTTACTCATGAGGTCATGTCAGCTTTACCAACAGTTTGGGTTCACATGATGGGCTTATTGGGGCAGCAGCAGTGAATTAAACACATGCAAAGGATCTCCTGGGCCAATACTCAATGAAGCCACTGAACTTCACTATATTTCTTTCTGGGGAATGCCAACTAACTTCACAAAATGCCCCATGGGAGATTTGATGGTTATCTAATTTGTGTAGTTTTAGCAATAAAAATTCTTAACCAGTTTGCAGTATATTTTAATTCATTACAGCAATAAATGCACATTTATTTTGAAAGCTTTATTTTATACACATCTACATATTTACAAAAGGGATTCAGAGTTAATCTTTCAAACGTCACTCACACTTCAAGAGTACAATCTCCATGTGACAGGGAATGTAGACCCAAACATTAACACACAATGATTCACTACCATACGCTTACATGTACATACTAACATGCACAAAAGGCAAACACGCAGTCCAAACCATCTCACCAACATACAAATTTAACAAGAAGCACACAAAGTATACCACGGTTGTGCGACACATCTCACACAAATTCACACCAACACTTGCACAGTAAAAAAGGACACTCAAACACATCCACCAATACTCGAAGTTGGAGATCAGTCAGAGTCATCCTTGTCTCCATCGTCATCATCCAATTCTTGCATCACCTCGTTCTGGTACTGGTCCCAGGATCTCCGACTGTACGAGTGCTCCTCTTCCCAGTACCCTTCAGCATGAGAACGACAAAATTAGGTTCCGGAGAGAAACTAGTAACACAACTATCCTTAATACGGGAGCTTTGATAATCATTGCGTGAAACTTTTGTGAAGTTTGTACAATGAAAAAAAATGAAAAAGTACTAGCCTACCTCCATAGCGCTCCTCTCTGTCGCTGCCATCCTCACCGTCTTCATCTGGGTAGTCATTCCTCCAGTTCCCCTCTTCATTCTCATCATCCTCATCCTCATACACTTCTTCCTCATTCACCACCAAGTCAGGCACCTGGAAAACCAAGACATCGAGGTTATCCCTCCTGCACCATTTTATGCTATTCAGATACTAACCTTCATTCCAGGCTCAATTGCTACCGCATATAGAGCCTGGAAACACAGTGCAACAAAGTGGGCCTTGCATTTGAAAGAGACATGGGTTAAAATCGAGGCGAGAGAGAGCCTGCTACATCTCTATTTGAATTTGTAAAAAGTTATAACCGCAACCATAGTTTTGGGAAGCCCAATTGAGTCTGAGTTTGGGCACAGTTTGAAAACATTCCCATTTCCCTTCCTTGTTTAGGCTAAAATCACTTTTACTGCTTGCGCTTTGAAATCCCTCAGAACCTCCCCTCTACATTGGGGTTCTGCTAGATGGTGACAGATCAGCTAAAAGCTCTGAAAAGCTCTGATGAAGGCCGCAAGGCCGATACGCTTAATAAATATCAGTGATACTACCAAGAGCAGTGTGCGGTTTCCTTTCTCCTTCATCTTGTTAAACTGTTGCCATGCACCTGCAAAAACATTGCTCAGATGTGCGAGTGCCTTTTGAATTTTGACAGATCAGCTAATGAAATCCAGCTGGACTTCTTCCCAATCCTGCCATAGGCTCCATTCAAGTCCCTTTCTGAGGCACTGTGAAACCAGACAGTTTGAAAGAGTCGGCTGGAAGACGAGATTAGTCAGATACCACAGCGGTTCACCAAACCAATTAGGAGGGTACAATTGAGATTGGTCTACGTGTTAGGCAAAGTTATCTGCATGGCTGTGAATGGTCATACTTGTATCATGAATGTGCATTGCATTTGAGTATTGTGTTCTGATCCTTACCAACTCTCCCTCGTCTGAGTAGGGCCTGACGGACAGGATATCCTGGATCCAGCCTGCTGTGACTGTTTCCTGGTAGTAAAGGTCATACACGTAGTCGTCCTCCCGTTCACGATGCTCAACACCCACACCCTCTCCAGACACACTCAGCTTCTCACGGATCATCTTCATTGAGTTACACAGGATAGTCTCTGGGTCAGGGGTCAGCAACTGGGAAACACAGAGTGCAGTCACACAATAAGCATCATATTCAAGCCATCCAAATATTAGGCCTGTATGTCAGTGGCAGGTAGGCTAAAATCTGGATCAACTGAATTCATCATATGGGAACTGTTGGAACTGAGACGTTTACATAGGATATCCTGGTTTTAAGAATGTTTCCCCAGCTCTAGCTAAACATTAGGGAGCCCGGCTCACACTTACCTTGCTAGAAGCTTTGTCCTGGTCCCCATCTTCCTGGATAATGTCAAACACCTGAACTTCACCCAGGCTCCAGGCATTTTTGCCTGGCTCCTCCTCTGTGGGCTCTGGCTGCGTTGAGGGGGGCTGTTCTGCTGGCAGCCCTGCTCGATGGCTGGAGAGGATCCTGTATCGCTCCTCCCGCCTGGTGCTCCACTTAGCGCTCCGTAGATCTCCCACAATCCTCTGGGAGCTGCCTGCGGAGGGGCGCAGGGCGTGGGCCATGCGGGGGCGGGTCAGTGCTTCACGAACATGTGTCTGGACCGGGGCATCCTGAGAATAGTGACAAAGTTGGGAAACAGTTATCCTAACAAAGAGGGTTGAGAGACTAATAAGACTGGCAGTGCATTACATTAAAGATTCACTAAATTAACTTAGCTAACAGAACTGTTTGAGTGCTAAGAACACATTAAGATTGTTTTATTTTCAATGTAGAAGAAGTAGGTCATAGAAACTAGCTACCTAGCTATGACTGTCTTACTTTCAGGACCATGACCACACAAGTAATCTGCGAACAAAAGTTATTTCCTACCCAAACAACAGGTGTTGCGAAGGATTATTTCCTCATAGCTAGACAGCTATAAAAATTAATATTGTCCCATGGTCTTGAAATGGCATGAATACAAAAAGGCAGGTACACCAGATAACGTTAACTTCACAGCACCATTATCTAGAACGTAGGCTGGCTGGCTAGCTAGCTTGCTAACGATAGCTATCTGTGTTGTTAGCCAGCTAACGTTGGCTAGCTTGCTAATCAACACAAAGCGAGCTAGCCAGTTTGCTAAGTAAGGATGACTTGAGCTGGAGAGAAAATCTAATTTAGATACCTAACTAGTAATAAACATAACGTTCGTTAACCAGCTGATAAGCTAACCATAGTTAGTTAGCTAAACAGCAGACTCTATTGTCTTGCGCAACACCAGCAGACTGTCCAGCGCCCACGAGACACCGTGGTTTGAAAGCGGCCCATACCTGTGAAGCAACGGTCGCCACGAGTTTGAAGACCGAATTCTCAACCTCTGTATCATCCGGCTCAGGCACAGATTCCCCAACGGTCTGGGATGTGGTCTCTGGTCGAATACGTTTACAGGCAAGTAGCAAAGCATCGGCAGGGTCAGTTCCTCTCTTTCTTTTCACCCGGAGAATAGTGGTGCTTGGATCCATGGCTACTGCTCCAGCTGTCGCTACCGTAACTAGCTAGCTATAGTCGCACTTGTGAAAGAGGAGGCAGGGTTCTTCTTATTTTTCCACTATTGTATCTTCTTCTATGAGGTTGAACGGCGGTTGGCATCCAATAAATGTTGCATTACCGCCACCTACTAGACTGGAGTATAATTTTTCTATCTTTACTTTTACTCAAGTATGACTTTTGGGTGACTTACTTTTTTCCACCACTGATTCAATCTGTTTGTCAGCTCCAGGTAGGCTACACAAGTGGCACAAATAGATTTGCAATGACTCCAGCAACATATTTATTATATAACATGGTATGCTACAGTAGGCTATAAGTCTTTGCTAGGTAAAGCCTCGCCCTATCTCAGCTCACTGGTCACCATAGCAGCACCCACCTGTAGCAAGCACTCCAGCAGGTATATTTCACTGGTCACCCCCAACGCCAATTCCTCCTTCGGCTGCCTTTCCTTCCAGTTCTCTGCTGCCAATGACTGGAATGAACTTCAAAAATCACTGAAGCTGGAGACTCATATTTCCCTCACTAGCATTAAGCACCAGCTGTCAGAGCAGCGCACAGATCACTGCACCTGTACATAGCCCATCTGTAAATAGCCCATCCAACTACCTCATCCCCATACTGTTATTTATTTGATTTATTTTGCTCCTTTGCACCCCAGTATCTCTACTTGCACACTCATCTTCTGCACATATATCACTCCAGTGTTTAATTGCTATATTGTAATTATTTTGCCACTATGGCCTATTTATTGCCTTACCTCCCTCATCCTACCTCATTTGCACACACTGTATATATACTTTTTCTTGTATTATTGACTGTATGTTTGTTTACTCCATGTGTAACTCTGTGTTGTTGTTTGTGTCACAATGCTTTGCTTTATCTTGGCAGGTCGCAGTTGTAAATGAGAATTTGTTCTCAACTAGCCTACCTAGTTAAATAAAGGTGAAATAAAAAATAATAATAAAAGAAGCACCCACTCTCTCTGGACAGAAGAAATACAGAAATGTCACTCCCACTTGGCCAGAATCATCCTTTGCATGACCATCGGGGCGAGGCCCGGGCTCGGAGGTCTTCAGCACACCTGCCACCACAGGTAATTCATTCTCACTCGCGTCAGGTTCCATTTCTGAGCCATCAGAGACAGCAGAATATGGTTTATACTTGGCGCCATTCTTCCTCAACACACATCTTTCCACTATACTCACCTCTTCTCCTTTTTCCTTGCTGTCCATAACCACATCTCTCCGTTCACCATGCTCTTGCTACAATAAATTACATTACATTAAAGTTCAAAGTGACATTCTATGTATCATTAAACCGTTGGGGAAAAGGCTGAATCATAGGTTAGATAGTGTTGGTAAATTATTTTAATGAAACCATAAGAAAACATTCAATTATTCAATTATCTGATTAACACCACAACACCATTTTATCCAGTAGATAGGCTGTGTGCTAATGGCTATTTGCTCCATGTGTCACACTTTATGTGTCATATCATAAATATCATGTTTACACCAGGGGTGAAAGTAAAGTGGTACGGTCTGGCGTCCACAAAATAAATGGTGGGGGTACGCTGTACAGGTAAAATATGAGCCTATCACAATCATTTAAATCGAAATGTTTAAAAAGAACTGTGGCCTATTATACTATGTTTTATCATTACCGCATGTCAGAGTCAGGAGCATTTTGCAAATGGACATGAAAACAGGTGGTAGGCATATGCTCCAAAATGTAATGTGTTTCGACGAAAAGAAACACTGAAATTATGCCAAGGCAGAGATGAGTGGCCGACACCGAGATACACGCAGACAGCAGTGGACGCATACATTCTGGCCTAATGCCAAATGCCAAATGTCATTACACTTTTTGGTGTTTTGTGTAACAGCTGTCTCTTTCCATTCACCACTGTTTGGAGGCTGGAAATATATTGCGAGTGAGTGAACGTGCGCGAGTAGCCTAGTAAAGGAGCCCTTGTTTGATAATCAGATGAAAACATCATGACGGGTTGTGTTTATGCCATAATAAAAGGTCATACATTTTATTTCTCGGTATAAGAGGTCTGCACCGGGAACAAATTAACTAGACTTTCACATCTGGTTTAAACTCATTGTATGCATGGGTAAAATGGGACTTGGTCTGCAAACACTACTAAAGGTATGCTGGAATGTGTTGCAGGTATCAGTTGAGGTTTGTCTCCATCATCTTTTGACTGGAAGAGTCTTTCACAGAGGAGCGCTCTGGGCGGCCCTTATGTAAAAGGGCAAGAAACCACAGGAACAAGAAGACACCTGTAGGAGGGATTGAAAAGTCACAAATCACTCAGCGATCACTCAGATTTAAAGCAGTCAATCATATATCTTTCCTTAGAGAGGTTGTGTGTGATAGGATACTGACCCTGGAAGCAGTTGAATATACTGAAGAGGTACAGTCCAGGGAGAGAAAGAGGGCCGTAGGTGCAGAACGCCAGCCCCCATGGTACTCCTAGCACACAGCTGAGCCCCAGGAACGTGGCCCAGTCCTTCCACATTCTACCCTTCCCTCTCTGCCCCCAAAGTTTCATCACCACCACACCTAGCATGGCTGTGTTGAAGAGGAAGACCAGGCCCAAGTATCCACTCACTGTGACGTAGCTGACTACCACTCCAGGGCTGTCTGTAGCACTGCTTATCCAACATCTGCAGTTAGACAAGAGTCCATTTGAACCTTTGTTTGTTTTCATGGCTATATATTTATTTAAATATTAACTTTCTGTCACAAAATACCGTGAATTGAACCTCACATGTCTGTTGATGAGCCATTATTGGCCCCCTTCATGTAGAAGCTATGTCTTCCGTAGACTCCTGAGAAACCACAGGCCACCACAGTCACAGTGGGTATGCCTGGAATCAAAGACTGCTTTTAGACTATACATTGTATGGTGCAGAATATCACTCAAATGTCAAAGAAGAAAAAAAAGACTTATGAGTGAAACTTGTGATCTCACCCCATCCAAACAGGCTCAGTTTGAGCAGGTATTTCCTGACATAGATGTTGAAGACGCGGACTAACAGCATGTAGAGATGGAATCCTTCAATGGCCAACCAGGTGAAGGTAGACAGGAGAGCCCAGTGCAGCATCAACCCAAAGGCCAGACAGACACGTCCCTCAGCCCCATCAGCCTCATGCCACACCCACCACTCGCTCAAGAGGTAGGAGAGGTGCAGAAACAGGAGCGCTCCTGTCAGATGCACATGAATACCTATTGACTGTTCAGAACTCCTCTTCCTATGGGGACAGAAAACAAGAGGCTCAGGCCCACAGAGATGTTTATATAATGTATACCATTTATGCTCTATTTCTGTGATCAGTCTGTGGACATATTAAAAGGGCTAAAGTGAGTTCTCTTGCTTACCTCTACTTTGAATTTTATTGCTTGATATTTTTGACACATACGTTTATGAATATCTACTATTGGTGGATGGTTTAACTACTCTGTTTATTTTTAAGGAAGAGAGAATACTTACCTAAGACATGTGTACATGACAAGGCTTACTGTTGTGAAAACCACAGAGAATGATGAACCAATGTAGGAGATGTAGCCTAGGTTGGCGGCATTCACAGAGTCTACCGACAACTTTGAGTTCTGTCAGTGGGAAAATAGGACAAGGAATCAAGAGTATGTTACCAGCTAGGACTGACCATACAAAAATTATGTCATTATTAAAGTGATAGTACACCCAAATTAACGTTTTGGCGTTGGTGGTACAAATCCAATGCAAGTCAATGGTACCTATTATCATTTTTCGCACTTCATGTCCAAATTATCCTAAAGTATCTACTATTGATTGCACAGCACAATTAACTTACTTATAGATGATTTGGACATGAAGTGCAAAATATGATAATATCTGTATCATTGCCTTGCATTGGATTTATGCCAAAAATGCTAAAACATGGCCAGGTTAACCAATCAAAGCATAGATTGCAGTCATACCTTGTCGAAGGACTGCTTATAGAGTAAGGAAATCATTATGACATTTTGTAATTTGGGTGAAGTATCCCTTTAAAGTGAGTGTTTTGAAGACTTCTATATCAGTCTTTGCATGTCTTACACAGCTATGCTTTGTATAGAGTCATTCAAATAATTAAAGTAAACATATATTTAAACAACTGTAGCACGTATTTACCACAAGCACAGCAAAGAAGCTGAGATGGTTGCAGCTGCACACAAACTCTCCGTGAATGAGGGTGGTGTTACAACCCTCTGAACTCCAATCCCCTGCAGACAGAAAAGCCACAAATGTCACAACCACACACACACACACACACACACACACACACACACACACACACACACACACACACACACACACACACACACACAGGAAAATAACATGGTAGTCCACAGCAGTGTTTCAACCACTAAAAGATGAGTCAAGCCATAACCCTACCTTCGCCATTATTATTTTCTGAGTCCTTCCAGAAAACACAAGTCCCTCGCTCCGTCTGAAACAAAGGCAATGTAAAACACACAGTGTGTAAAATGTATGGTTACTTCATTGAAGTATAGACTAGATTAATATTTGTTTTAGAGATGCACAGTCACAGTCTTATTCGTCCAATTAGTGTCTAGAGTTCAAGTAGCCTCCATTGCACAGTTTGTCCATTCACCCACCACATTTGTGTTTCTGAAGGCGATTCTGACAGGCTGGTCAAGGTCACTCACACCGTGGTCCCCCACCCTCACAGCCAGCACAGACTGCCTTAGGACCTCCCCTGATCTATAGCCTCGAACTAGACCGAGCTGTTGGCGACATTGGAGGAAAGTGCAACAGAAAGCAGTAACAGAGGAGCAAATGTGCCTTTTACTTTCATAAAATCCTTCCTCAAGGGAAACATCTGTATTTAACGAATTCACGATACTAAATCATATATTCATTGTTTTACTGTAGTGATAAATTGCATACCTGATATGGTAGCAGTGATACGATTTTGTCTGTTACCATTGGTTGGTTTCAGCTAAAACTAAGAATGGCCTATGAGTCAGTTACAAACCTTGAATAGAGAGCTGTTGAGTACAGCCATAGTAATGTGCACATAGTCAGTGGTATGAGAGTCGCTCCTCTTGCTTCTCTGGAGGGCATGTGCAGGGAAGTGCACTCTGTGTCCAGAATCCGTGCCCGCTTCTGCCTATGGTGGAATTATTAACGGACATTTACATTTTGAGTGCAACACATCCATCGGAAATAGCGACAATTGCAATATGCAACAGTAAAGAGATAAGGCTGTGTCTGAAGTCTTTGTTGCTGCACCCCAGTACATATGACTGAACCAGAAGGTTGTGAGATCAACAGCAATGAATTCATGATCTCACCTGATTGGATGCGTTGACAGACCACCTGTAGAAGTTTGGGATGTGCAGTCTGCCCTTTTGAATGCATCTTGTAATTCTATCCTCATAACACCTACCAAAAACACAAATCATCTTACACGATTTGACCCCTTTCTTATATTCAACTTAATCAATCTAATACATGGCTATCAAATCCCGTGTGGCTCAGTTGGTAGAGCATGGTGCTTGCAACGCCAGGGTTGTGGGTTTGTTTCCCACAGGGGACCACCAGTATGTAAAAGTACAAATCTGTATGCACTCACTAGTTAGTGTAAGTTGCTCTGGATGAGAGCTCTAAATAACAAAAATGTTACCCTAATGGACATTCCCATATGGACTAGCTAGATGTTTAACTGTGTAGCTAAAATGATAAACAGGTACTGACTTTCTTTGTAATATCCATGGCACGTTAAAATCCCCTTACAATGGGGGATGATAGGTGCAGGGCTTTTATTGGAGTACCTGGTCCATGGCACTTCTTGGTGAAGGCAATCTTCAAGAGCATCTTTACAGTTTGGAAGATGGTCTGGAAACGTTATCGATAAGGTTAGCCATTATGGTGCATGTATCACTCTGAAAACGACTAAAATCCATACAAGGTACCAATGCTTCATTTCAAGACAACCACATCAAAACAACCAGATGAAAAACTACTGTAGGCACTCTAGCACTAAAGCCAATGCGGGTGACAAAAACTCAGTGGGGACCACATCAATCAGGGGTGGCAAACCCTGGTCCTTGAGAGCCGCTATGAGTGCAAGCTTTTTTTCAGCTCAGTTGAGACACACCTGGTTGAACTAATCATGTATATTTAACAGACCTTGATTAGGTATCTTATTTGAATATGACAGCTCTCCAGGCCAGGGTTGTCCACCCCAGATATAAGTAAGGCACTTTAATATTTAACTGGTCAACTCATTTTCACTGATGTCCATGAATGTCCAAACATGTTTACATAACCTTGACCTATATTCATCCACACATGCCATCCATTTTAACACTTGATCAACACATAGAAACAAAACAGGAGCTTACCATTGGTACTCAGGGTTGCAGGGATGCATATAAATATGAGAATTAAATCACGGATCTTCATCACGCTCTCCCTTTTTCAGTCTGTGACCGCCGATGGGTTAATGGTCTGTCTTCTTTGTTGATCTTTGCTTGTGTGTTGATGTTTCCTGATTTCATATCATCCCCACAAATAGAGAGGGGGTTGGACATATTTATACATGCAGGAAGTTGATTTCTTATTCAAATTCGACATAGAGTATACTGTGTCATTTCAAAACAGGATGAATACAAGTAGGCTGTTGTAAACACAGCATGTAATGAATACAGCACTTTTATTAGTGGTTGATTCAATTTGTTAACATACAACATACACTTTAAGAAAAATCATCAAGAATAACACAATAAAGCTTAAAAGCATATTTCCTTTGTAGTCAATTTTTTTTTGGGGGGGGGTGTTTGAGGGGTTTGAGGGGTTAATGTTAGGTAAATTAATATATTAAAATCATTTTAGTTAGAATCAGAAACAAATCCTAGATGGTGGCAATTCTCTGATACGGATTTCATCGTTACAACATCTCTAAGACTCATTCTGCCATTCCCCAGAAAGTTACTAGAAAAGAGGATGTCTCTGTTTCCCAATCATAAGGAAATGGTCAAATGTGAGTGTATTTGAGAACCTACTGCTCACAGTGAGACACTTTCTGCAGAAGTGATATTATTTCAAATGTAAAAAACATGACCAGATTGCAACACACTAACCATAGTTGGTTAGACTGTGGAAAAGCAAGGGATAGATTGCCAAACTAATAAGGACGAGGCTGTGTGAAAAGGTCTATCACATAAGAATGCTTTGTCTCAACATGTATTATGTGGGCTTTATCCTAAAATTCAGAAAAACCTAAGTCACAGTTTACGTTTTCTTGCACTATGTCAACAAGATCGCAAAAACTCACTTTGATGGTACATGGGCTTTCTTCTTGTAAAACATTACAGTAACTAATTTGAAACAGAATATTGACAGTATCATTTCTTTTAAATGTGTGTGCCTTATTATCAGTACAGTTGAGATTCTTTCTGCTTTACCACAGCACAGTTCATTCTGCTTTACCACAGCAATCATAGAGAAACCTCATGGTATGCAGGAAACTAAATCCTTTGGTTTGTCACTGGCTAATTTATGCAACAGTCAGTTCAGCAACTTGAGATCGCATATTAATGAAGGTTGATAATCATAAACAGCATACACTTCAATGAAATCATTCTCTCAAAGCACTTTCCCAATAAATACATTGGAATGATACAGAAGAAAATACATCAACACAACTTTATTTTTTATTTTAAATTGATTTAACTAGTCAAGTCAGTTAAGAATACATTCTTATTTACAATGACGGCCTACCAAATGGCAAAAGGCCTCCTGCGCAGACGGGGGCCTGGCATTTTAAAAAGTGAATAAATATAAATATAGGACAAACACACACATCATGACAAGAGAGACAACACAACACTACATAAAGAGAGACCTAAGACAACAACATAGCAAGGCGGCAACACATGACAACACAGCGTGGTAGCAACACAACATGGTCGCAGCACAAAACATGGTACAAACATTATTGGGCACAGACAACAGTACAAAGGGGAAGAAGGTAGAGACAACAATACATCACGCAAAGCAGCCACAACTGTCAGTAAGAGTGTCCATGATTGAGTCTTTGAATGAAGAGATTGAGATAAAACTGTCCAGTTTGAGTGTTTGTTGCAACTCGATCCAGTCGCCAGCTGCAGCGAACTGAAAAGACCCAGGGATGTTTGTCCTTTGGGGACCTTTAAGACCTTTAACAGAATGTGACTGGCAGAACGGCTGTTGTATGTGGAGGATGAGGGCTGCAGTAGATATCTCAAATAGGGGGGAATGAGGCCTAAGAGGGTTTTCTAAATAAGCATCAACCAGTGGGTCTTGAGACAGGTATACAGAGATGACCAGTTTACAGAGGAGTATAGAGTGCAGTGATGTGTCCTGTAAGGAGCATTGGTGGCAAATCTGATGGCCGAATGGTAAAGAACATCTAGCCGCTTGAGAGAGCACCCTCACCTGCTGATCTATAAATGATGTCTCTGTAATCTAGCATGGGTAGGATGGTCATCTGAATCAGGGTTAGTTTGGCAGCTGGGGTGAAAGAGGAGCGATTACGATAGAGGAAACCAAGTCTAGATTTAACTTTAGCCTGCAGCTTTGATATGTGCTGAGAGAAGGACAGTGTACCGTCTAGCCATACTCCCAAGTACTTGTATGATGGCAAAGGGAATGATATTTGTGAAAGAGAAACAAAGAGACAATGCACATGCCATTAGACACAAAGCAAAAACTCCCCTTGCCATCTAAGTAGATATGAGTGATCTCCATTGTGGACAGACATTGTTTACTGGTCGGGGTTGTTGCCAGGATACATCTCCTCCTTGGGTTTGGCTGTAGAGGTGTGTAGAGCTGCTGATGTGATCTTGTTTTTCGCCGCCTGCTCCCTGTCTTTCCTGGCAGAGCCACAGATCCATAGGAATATAAAGAAGCCTTAGAGAGAGAAACACAGACAGATCATCACCCAGACTCCACCCACATAGGTGCTAAATAATAGGTGCTTTCAAACTATGCAAGATCATGGGGCCAAGTTTCTCTACCTGTCACTCCTCTCCCTTTGTACATAACCTTATTTGATCTCCACTCTCTTCCCTTCCACACCCTAAACATCAGCTTTCCTATCTCTTTCTGTCCCTGTCTTTCGTGATGTTCCCTGGGTCACCTTGAAGGGAGTTGAAAATGCTGAACAGGTAGAGGATGGGAAGGTTGACATAGCCGTAGCTGAGGAAGGCCAGGCCCCAGGTGATGCCCAGCAGGCAGGTCAGACCCAGGACGGTGCAGATGTCCTTCCAGGCCAGGCTTGCCTTCCCAGGCATGCCCTTACTGCTATAGCACTGCAGCTGGCAGATCCGGGTGGTCACCGTTAACAGAATTCCAGAGTTAAAGACAAAGATGAGGGTGAAGTAGGCCACGTTCATACAGTAGAAGAAGGGGATGTCCATGATCCAGCAGCTGCAGTGACACAGTGATTAAACAGAGATTCTATTGGACAAACTGCACCTGGTCTTTACCAAACACATCATCACCTTGTCCTTAACGTTCACCTATTGATTAGGAGCATAACTACACGGTACATTGGGCCACCCCTGAAATTGTATTGATATAAAGTGTACATTCAAAAAGAGAAAGATAACATTTACTCACATTGTATTTGTCTGGTTAGTGTCTGCCATAGTCATTTTTGTAGGTCCATATAATGGTTTGATATCCTTGACTGCCAATGAAACTCCCACAATGATACCAGGGACCCCTGAACAGTGCATACACAGGATGAGTGTATTCACATATCTGACCCCGGTTCCATGTCTTGTTCCACTGTATCTCTCACCTGAATGAGCATGTTTATAACTGATTCACTTACCCCAGCCAATGACAGACAGCTTGGCCATATAGTGTCGGTAGTAAGTGTTGAACACCTTGACCAGGAGGAGATACAGGTGGACAGCTTCAATGGCCATCCAGGTGAAACAGCTGAGGAGGCTGTAGTGAATGGCCGCCGCAATGAAGATGCACACGCCCCTGATGTCCAGGCTGGCCCCCCACTCGTTGAGTAGGAAAGAGGTGTTGAGTAGGAACAAAGCCCCGCTCAGTGACACGTGGATGCTGTTGGCATTGTCCCCCCTGGAGTTTCTAAAGTAAGGGCACAACAGTATCAGACAGCTGATAAAACAGGGTGGATAGATGACTAGTACGGGTGCAGTCCTCTATACAGACACGGGGATAACTACACGGGCCATGCTGAAATAGGCACGGGATACAATATACAGTGGAAGTGATCCAATTCCAAAATGGAGAACGAAGGGAAAAGTGGGCACGCAACATTTTGGTGAGGTGGGGTCACATACGTGGTGATGACGTAGGTGAGGAAGGATACGGCGGTGAAGAAGGCAGACAAGCCACAGCCAATATAGCTGATGTAAGACAAGATCTGCCAGTGCACACTGCCAACAGATAGGTCAGAGATCTGGAGGGGATAAGAACGGATAAGGCATGACGACGAACACCAGATGACATTTATGATAGAATGATGTAGATAGGTCAATGGATTGAATATAAATGGCTCACCAGCAGCACGGCAAACGGCGTGGTGTGGTTACAGATGCACTCCACCACGCTGTCGTTGATCTTAGTAACGCATCCATCCGTTTTCCAAAAGACAGTGTCTGGGAGGCTTATGTTCCCAGTGTGGAAGAGAGTACCTGTTTTTAGTCATTCACAAATGTGGTCAGTAGGTGTACAGCTTCTATTGCCATATGAGACAATAACAAAATGTTATGCAAAGGACTGTGGTATGCAAAGGACTGTAGTTGTATGCAAACACTGTTACATATTGGAACAGAAATATACCCACCATATTCATTGAAATATTGACATGACAGGCTGTAATTCACCTGTAGAGAAAAACCACTGATACGGTAATGCAATAATAGAATCAGCTGTGAACTACAGTGAGAAACAAAAGTATTGGGATCAGTGACACATTTTTGTTGATGCTTTGGCTCTGTACTCCATATTTGATGACAATGAGGTTCAAGTGCAGACTGTCCGCTTTCATTTGAGGGTATTTTCATCCATATCGGTTGATAAATAATAATAATGACGAGTGAGAAAGTGACAGACGTACAAATATCAAAACAAACAAGAAATGCATAGATTCACAAGCTTGATGTAATCATTGCATGCTAGGAATATGGGACCAAATACTAAACTTTTGACTACTTTAATACACATATAAATGACTTAAAATGGAGAGACTATGTACAAAAAGGGCTGTAATTTCTAAACAGTTCACCCGATATGGATACCCTAAAATTAAAGCTGGCAGTCTGCACTTTAACCTCATAGTAATTGGCTCTGTACTCATAGTCCTGGAGTACAGAGCCAAAACAACCAAAAATGTTGATTTGTACAGGAACATCCTAAATTGTATGATGACAATTTACTGGTATTATAGGGTCAAGCAATTTGAACTGCATCTTCAGTGGAGTGGTCAAGTTCTGAAGTCGTCTGCCGCCCTCCATCTCTATCCGCATGACCCTGGTTCTCACGAGTTCCTCTTTAAACTGGATAGAAGAGGGTGATAATGACATGGAGGATTATGAGGGTTCTGATTTCATGAAAGCCTCGTCCATCAAATCACAAAATGTTTAATTTATTTAAATTGATTGAATTGGAAGAATGATTGAATTGAATTATAGAATAGATGCACAATATGAGAAGTCCTACCATGAACTCATTGGGTGATTTATAGGTGACCACGCCCACTTTCCTCTTTCCCTCTGGGATGTTCTGGAGTGCATCAATAGGGATCCATATTTCCGAAATGTAAGAGTTGTTCTCAGGGAAGAGCTAAATGATTTCAGCGAGAAAATAAGTACCAAGCTGAATACTATACTCATTCTCATTAAAGGGACCCTTATGCAGTCAGAGTATTACAATATGTACATAAAATATACACAGACAACATATTTACTCAGGACATACACTACCGTTCAAAAGTTTGGTATCACTTAGAAATGTCCTTGTTTTTGAAAAAAAAGCACAGTTTTTGCCCATTAAATTAACATCAAATTGATCATAAATACAGTACAGACATTGCTAATGTTGTAAATCATTACCAGCGACTATTGTCGCTGGAAATGGATTATTTTTAATGGAATATCTACATAGGCGTACCGGGGCCCATTATCAGCAACCATCACTCCTGTGTTCCAATGGCACGTTGTGCTAGCTAATCCAATTTTATCATTTTAAAAGGATAATTGATCATTAGAAAACCCTTTTCGCAATTATGTTAGCACAGCTGAAAACTGTTGTTCGGATTAAAGAATCAATAAAACTGGCCTTCTTTAGACTAGTTGAGTATCTGAAGCATCAGCATTTGTGGGTTCGATTACAGGCTCAAAATGGCCAGAAACAAATAACTTTCTTCTGAAACTCGTCAGTATATTCTTCTTCTGAGAAATGAAGGCTATTCCATGCGAGAAACTGCCCAGAAACTGAAGATCTCGTTCAACGCTGTGTACTACTCCCTTCACAGAACAGCGCAAACTGGCTCTAACCAGAATAGAAACAGGAGTGGAAGGCCCCGGTGCACAACTGAGCAAGAGGACAAGTACATTAGAGTGTCTAGTTTGAGAAACAGACGCCTCACAAGTCCTCAACTGGCAGTTTCCTTTTAGCTGTTCTAACATAATTGCAAAAGGGTTTTCTAATGGTCAATTTGCCTTTTAAAATGATAAACTTAACTAACACAACGTGCCATTGGAACACAGGAGTGATGGTTGCTGATAATGGGCCTCTGTGCGCCTATGTAGATATTCCATTAAAAATCATCCGTTTCCAGCTACAATAGTCATCTACAACATTAACAATGTCTATACTGTATTTCTGATCAATTTAACGCTATTTTAATGGACAACATATTTGCTTTTCTTTCAAAAATAAGGACATGTCTAAGTGACCCCAAACTTTTGAACGGTAGTGTATACATTTGGCGTTTACACATGCTCTATAGGTTGGGTACCTCTCTGACCTCAATCTGAAACAAGATGCCCAAACACAAAACCCCAGATAAAAGCAGCCCTACCTCTGGAGCTTTTATGTGCACCATCTTGTCATTGGCACTGGTTAGGTTGGCTAGGTTGAACACAGTCAGAGCCAGATCCCTGAGGTTGTAGAGCACAGACTCTCCAGTGAATGAGATGTTCATGATGCTGTGTATGAGGCCCCGTTCAATGCTGCAAGTACAACACAGATACAGGGCAGGTTATCAAAGTTACGTCTCTGTCAGAAGTAAATGGAAATAGGTGGGCTGGTTACTTACTCAATAAACATCATGCCCATGGTGTGATTGTTATTAAACAGGTCTGCACACATACTTCGTATGTTCAAGATCTTTCTAAGTTTCTTTGGACCTGCACCGGGATGATCTTGTATCTCTCTCAAAAGGGCATTGATTGCTGTCTCTGTACAATTGGTGACTTCACACGTGGACGAAGCTGAGGGACAGAAAAAAGAGCCTTTTGTACTGACATTACAGTTTAGGAGGGGTTATATCAAACCTATGACATTACAGAGGAATCACCGCCACAGTTTCACATTTCATCCACAATTTCTATATTGTGAATATGTATACAAAGAAAATAAGTTGATTTGCTCACATATGTTGAAGATGAACTTGCCGATTGAGTGACTGGCAAAAGAAATCTGCACCGTCCGACAGTCAGTTAGGTTCATTGAGGTCACATTCATCGAGGTGCAATCAACATAGCTTTCCCTGGACGCCCAATAGCATTTCAGAGCATCCTCAGCTTTATCGTTGATGGTGATATTCTCTTGTAGAATCTTCATTGAAATCACCCCAGTTGTGGTGTTGAAATAAAAGGTATTGTCTATGGAAATGAAATAGCATGCATTAAGTTATTATTATTTGGTTGATATCCCATAATTCAAATGAGGAGTTACAACAACCATGAATGGGGTTATTTACAACTTGTTGCCTAATTATTACAACAGTTGCCAATTGTTCCAATATCAAATCAAATCAAACTTTATTTGACACATGCGCCGAATACAACAAGTGTGGACCTTACCTTCAAATGCTTTCTTAACCAACAGTGCAGTTCAAAAAGAGTTAAGAAAATATTTACCAAATAAACTAAAGTAAAAAATTATAAAATAACAATAACGAGGCTATATACAGGGGGTACCGGTACCGAGTTAGTGTACGGGGGTACAGGTTAGAGGTAATTTGTACACGTTGGTAGGGGTGAAGTGACTATGCATAGATAATTAACAGGGAGTAGCAGCAGTGTACAAAACAAATGGAGAGGGGGGGGGGGGGTCCATTTGATTATTTGTTCAGCAGTCTTATGACTTGGGGGTAGAAGCTGTTAAGGAGCCTTTTGGTCCTAGACTTGGCGCTCCAGTACTGCTTGCCATGCGGTAGCAGAGAAAACACTCTATGACCTGGGTGACTGGAGTCTCTGACAGTTTTATGGGCTTTCCTCTGACACATATTATATAGGTCCTGGATGACAGGAAGCTTGGCCCCGGTGATGTACTGGGCCGTACGCAGTGCTCTCTGTAGTGACTTACGGTCAGATGCCGAGCAGTTGCCATATCAGGCGGTGATGCAACGGGTCAGGATGCTCTCAATGGTGCAGCTGTACAACATTTTGAGGATCTGGGGACCCATGCCAAATCTTTTTAGTCTCCTGAGGGGGAATAGGTTTTGTCGTGCCCTCTTCACGACTGTCTTGGTGTGTTTGGACCATGATAGTTTGTTGGTGATGTGGACACCAAGGAACTTGAAACTCTAGACCCGCTCCACTACAACCCTTTGATGTTAAATGGGAGCCTGTTCGGCCCACCTTTTCCTGTAGTCCACGATCAGCTCCTTTATCTTCCTCACATTGAGGGAGATGTTGTTGTCCTGGCACTACACTGCCAGTTCTCTGACCTCCTTCCTATAGGCTGTCTCATCATTGTCAGTGATCAATATTAACACAAATCAAATGTACTTAAGTCCTCCCTATCAATACTTTATACTATATTTTGTCCACATGAGGTTGGTGGCACCTTAATTGGGGATGACGGGATCGTGGTAATGGCTGGAGCGGAATAGGTGGAATGGTAGCAAATACATCAAACACATGGGTTCCATTCCATTAGCTCTGTTCCACCCATTATTATGAGCCGTCCTCCCCTCAGCAGCCTCCACTGATTTGGTCCCACAGTGCATTAAAATGAAACACAGTTTGAGATCATTAGTGTGTTAGTACCTGAATTTGAGCAAATCATAGCCAGTGTTCCAGATATCAGCAGGAGTAGATGCAGAGGAAACATTGTGGCTGTTTTAAGGGTAGAACAGTACAAAATATGAATGACAAAAAACATACGTTACAAAGTAATCCTTATTTTCAACATACTGCCATAGCCCTTGCCACTCATTCAACATCACACTCAGTAAAGTGCACAATGCAGCCCGAGAATTACATTTCAGCTTGACACCTAGGCTAACACTACTTAATACCACAACAATATCCCTAACACATTCTGTTTGTTTTCAACAATGCGTCAGCACTAACAAAACCTAGCCATGCTTTCTGATTATCAACACAGTGATGTCTGCTTATTACCAGGCATATCATTTTGCCATCACTCAGGTAAGATAATGACACAACATTATCAAGTTAAATGAAAGTACTTTTCTGGAACAAAAAAATCAACTCAACAGCTGAACTTTACAATGACAAAATAGGATTGAATCATATTCCTCACACACGAACACATACACTTACTTACATGCTAGGAGTTGATTTCACTCACATTTGATGTTCTTTTGGGATGAGAAAATGGTCTGTCAAACCACTGTGTGCTTTGAAGAGAGAACACAGTAAAATCCCTTCTCTTCTAATGTTAGCTCATGTCATGATTGTTCATAGTCATATATCATTTTGTGACTGCAAAATGTACGTTTATGTTAGCTTTAGAGGAACCTGGTGGCATTGCATTTGTTTTATGCAAATCTAGTCCGAACTTCAGCTTGCTCGAGCCGAGCATCAATGAATGGGCTATAGTTCAGCTTACGTCAACATATTTATTTTCTGTTGCAGGTTTATCAACTAGTGAGGGATAGGATCTCACAGCATTACATCAGATCCTGTTGGCTCACATGATTTATGATTGAACAAACCACACACAAAAACAGTTCTGATAAACACCTTCCTTCATTCCATAACTAAACAATTACATGCTATTGTATTGGTACAAAACAAGTGGGTGGTTTGTAGACACTTTCGAAGGTTCCACAGTTTAGGGCAAGAATTCTCAAAATAACAAAATCTCAATAAAGTTTGAAATTAACATTGATAACAACAGTGCTGGATTGGTTGACAACAGACTTTTGTTCTCAGGCAGATCAGATATTAGTACAGTGAGTGTCACTACCAGGTTGGCTGTCCTCAGTCTTCCATTTGAACACACAAAACCAGAGGAAGATGAATAAAATGTACAAAAGAAGATGACACATTTTACTCCTCGAAACAGAACTTCATTACAGTATTCAGTCGACCTCTCACAACCCACACAATATATTCCAAATGTCAATACTTATTCAAAGTTGTAATTTTCTGTAAAAGCTGTAAAAGCATTACAAACAACTTCCAGAAGGTTTAAAATGTGTTGCAAGTGTTGGTGAGTTCACACAAAACGTGGAAAAGTGGTTTATGGAACAGCAGGGTATGAACCTTTTTTGATGCTATTTGTACTATTTGTTTGTACTATTTGGTTGTTTGTATCAAATCAAATTGTATTTGTCACATGCGTCGAATACAACAGTTGTAGTCCTTACAGTGAAATGCTTACTTACAAGCCCTTAACCAACAATGTTGGTAATGAGGTAATATGATCTGATCTGTTTCACCTGTCTTTGTGTTTGTCTCCACCCCCCTCCAGGTGTCGCCCATCTTCCCCATTATCCCTACTACCTTAGTTCTCTGTCTGTTGCCAGTTTGTTTTGTTTGTCAAGCCTACCAGCGTTTTCCCCATTGCTTCTGTCTGTTTCTGTACATGTAGGTAGAGTTAAAGTGACCATGCATAGGTTATAAACAGAAAGTAGCAGCAGCGTTAAAGAGGGTTCTGGATAGCCCTTTGTTTAGCTGTTCAGGAGTCTTATGACTTGGGGGTAGAATCTGTTAAGAAGCCTTTTGGACCTGGACTTGGCACTCCAGAGGGCATAGCGTGATTTCTTATAAGCATCCGGGTGAGAGTCCCGCTCCTTGTAAGCAGCAGCTCTACCCTTTAGCTCACTGATGTGGTGTACTCCTCAATGCCATCAGAAGAATCCCGGAACATATTCCAGTCTGTGCTAGCAAAACAGTCCTATACACCACATCACCTGCTTCATCTGACCACTTCCACATTGACCGAGTCACTGGTGCTTCCTGCTTTAGTTTTTGTTTGTAAGCAGGAATCAGGAGGATAGAATTATGGTCAGATTTTCAAAATGGAGGGCAGGAGAGAGCTTTGTATGCGTCTCTGTGTGTGGAGTAAAGGTGGTCTAGATTTTTTTTCCCTCTGGTTGCACATTTAACATGCTGGTAGAAATGAGGTAAATTTGAGTTGGTATTTGGTATTTGAGTTTCCCTGCATTAAAGTCCCCGGCCACTTGGAGCGCCGCCTCTGGATGAGCGTTTTCCTGTTTGCTTATGGCCGTATACAGCTCAAAAATACATAGACTGCTACCCATTGTCTTACCAGAGGCTGCTGTTCTATCCTGCCGAAGAAGCTAAAAACCCGCCAGCTGTATGTTATTCATGTCGTCGTTCAGCCACGACTCTGTGAAACATAAGATATTACAGTTTTTAATGTCCCATTGGTAGGGTATACAGTGGGGCAAAAAAGTATTTAGTCAGCCACCAATTGTGCATGTTCTCCCACTTAAAAAGAGATGAGAGAGGCCTGAATTTTCATCATAGGTACACTTCAACAATGACAGACAAAATGAGGGAAAAAAAAATTCTGGCTCTCACAGACCTGTAACTTCTTCTTTAAGAGGCTCCTCTGTCCTCCACTCGTTACCTGTATTAATGGCACCTGTTTGAACTTGTTATCAGTATAAAAGACACCTGTCCACAACCTCAAACAGTCACACTCCAAACTCCACTATGGCAAAGACCAAAGAGCTGTCAAAGGACACCAGAAACAAAATTGTAGACCTGCACCAGGCTGGGAAGACTGAATCTGCAATAGGTAAGCAGCTTGGTTTGAAGAAATCAACTATGGGTGCAATTATTAGGAAATTGAAGACATACAAGACCACTGATAATCTCCCTCGATCTGGGGCTCCACGCAAGATCTCACCCCGTGGGTCAAAATTATCACAAGAACGGTGAGCAAAAATCCCAGAACCACACGGGGGGACCTAGTGAATGACCTGCAGAGAGCTGGGACCAAAGTAACAAAGCCTACCATCAGTAACACACTACGCCGCCAGGGACTCAAATCCTGCAGTGCCAGACGTGTCCCCCTGCTTAAGCCAGTACATGTCCAGGCCCGTCTGAAGTTTGCTCGAGAGCATTTGGATGATCCAGAAGAAGATTGGGAGAATGTCATATGATCAGATGAAACCAAAATATAACTTTTTGGTAAAAACTCAACTTGTCGTGTTTGGAGGACAAAGAATGCTGAGTTGCATCCAAAGAACACCATATCTACTGTGAAGCATGGGGGTGGAAACATCATGCTTTGGGGCTGTTTTTCTGCAAAGGGACCAGGACGACTGATCCGTGTAAAGGAAAGAATGAATTGGGCCATGTATCGTGAGATTTTGAGTGAAAACCTCCTTCCATCAGCAAGGGCATTGAAGATGAAACGTGGCTGGGTCTTTCAGCATGACAATGATCCCAAACACACCGCCCGGGCAACGAAGGAGTGGCTTCGTAAGAAGCATTTCAAGGTCCTGGAGTGGCCTAGCCAGTCTCCAGATCTCAACCCCATGGAAAAGCTTTGGAGGGAGTTGAAAGTCGTGTTGCCCAGGAACAGCCCCAAAACATCACTGCTCTAGAGGAGATATGCATGGAGGAATGGGCCAAAATACCAGCAACAGTGTGTGAAAATCTTGTGAAGACTTACAGAAAACGTTTGACCTCTGTCATTGCCAACAAAGGGTATATAACAAAGTATTGAGATAAACTTTTGTTATTGACCAAATACATAATTTGCAAATAAATTCATAAAAAATCCTACAATGTGATTTTGTCTGTCATAGTTGAAGCGTACCTATGATGAAAATTACAGGCCTCTCTCATCTTTTTAAGTGGGAGAACTTGCACAATTGGTGGCTGACTAAATGACTAAATACTTTTTTGCCCCACTGTACGTGATCGTAGTTCGTCTATTTTATTATGGATTGATTGTACATTGGCTACTAGGACCGAAAGGAAAAGGTAGATTACCCTTTCGGCGACAGATCCTAACAAGGCACCCGGATCTTCACCCACGATACCTCCGTCTCTTTCTCCTGTGAATTACGAGGATAAGGGCCTTGTCGGGCGTCTGTAGTAAATCCTGCCCGCCTAACTCGCTGAAGAAAAACTATTCCTCCAGTACGGGGTGAGTAATCGCTTTCCTGATATCTAGAAGTTATTTTCGGTCATAAGACATGGTGGCAGAAACATTATGTACAAAATAACTTACAAATAATGTGAAAAAACATTCATTATAGCACAATTGGTTACGGGATCGTAAAACGACAGCCATCTCGTTCGCCACCGTTATTATTGCTTACTGTTTACAGTCATACAGCCAGTTTCAGGTTGTAAAGTGCAATCTCACACCATTCTACCAGGCTCAGTTTGAGCAGGTATCTCCTGACATTGATGTTGAAGACACGGACCAGCAACAGGTAAAGGTGGAAGCCTTCGATTGCTGTCCATGTGACGGTGGCCAGTAGAGAGTAATGCAAGAAGGACAGCAACATAGATACATGGCCCAGAGGAGGATAATGCTGCTACCTACTGGCTGGGCAGGAAGTGTAGGTTGAGGAGGATCAGGGCCACAGACAGGTTGATATGCACCTTCAGGGAGATGTCTGTGCATATACCTCTGAACAAAGGAATAGAGAGAGAGTATGGTGAAAACAAGGTCTGTTGCTTTAAAAATTTAATTTAATCAGCTCCCTCCAGTTCATGTACATCTTGGTGTCACTTTCTGATGACGTCAAACTTATGACAAACCAGGGGTTCCTGTGAGGAGCTGACCATGACACCCAGAGTGTGACATACCTTTGAGTGGCGCACAGAAAGATTGTGACCACCTGGAAGAACAGAGACAGACTGCAGCCAATCAGAGTGATGTAGCTTAGGATCTGCTGATCACTTTCAGAGATGGAGACACCTAAACGCAGGAAAATACAACTAATGCTACAGTGTATCTTAGTAGATGGGTATACTTCACTGACTTTTGTTTTTATTCTCTTCCATTTAAGAAGTGCTTATGCTGCGATAAGGAAACGAAGGAAGGACTGTGGTAGTTGTAAAGTTGTCTACCATCAGCACAGCAAAATATGAGGTGGTCACATGAGCACACCACACGGCCCTCGTCTCTCTTCCACTCTGTGGTGCAGTCATCCTGGTAGAACTCTAAACATTCATTTGTACAGAGGAAACACAGCCATGTGACATCACATGAACTGATACCTTAAAGGTATAAAAAGTTTCATAACAGTATTATAATGAGTATTATAACATTTCATATTGGCACCTACCGTTGGTTGATAAATTAAAGCATTGGCAAGATGGTTGTTCGTCAGCCTATGAACAACAACAGAAATGAGTCATCAAAGTTTATATTCTTGCCACTATCACAGTCATAGAACTGGTGTAGGTAGCTGAGAATTGATATTGCACTCACCTGACTTTCCAATGTGGGGCGCTGTAGAGGCATGAAGTAGTTGATCTTGTCCTGCAGACCTAACACTGTCTTCATGCTCACAGCCAGATCTCCTACTTGGCCATCAAGAAGTCCCGATGGCTAGAGGAACATTTCAAAATATGGCTAAACTGAAATAATTAAGCATGGTACTAAAAACCCACACAGGCACACACATGCATGCACGCACCATGCACACACACAAACACACATGCATATGCACGCACGCACACACACACACATACACACACACACCTACCCCATATTTTTCAGGTGAGGTAATCATGCAGAAGATGGTATCATTCTCTTTGGCTATCAGGAGCTCTTTGGGTAGGTGGACCTTGACGGTAGTGTTGGCCACATGGTCACTGTCTGATGTTACCTAGGTAAAAGGGATGATAAAAAATATATGATTTAACCTTTATTTAACTAGGCAAGTCAGTTAAGAACAAATTCTTATTTACAATGACAGCCTACTGGGGAACAGTGGGTTAACTGCCTTGTTCAGGGGCAGAACGACAGATTTTTACCCTGTCAGCTCGGGAATTTGATCTAACCACTCTATAACCACTAGGATACCTGCCGCCCCGATCAGGCACAGAGTTCACTATTTCTGTAAAACTGAACTCTATCATGATGTCATCCCCATCTCAAATCATCCCCCCCGCCCCAAATGTCATACCTCAAATATTATATTAATATTTTCATTCAAATTATAAACAGTTGAAGTCAAAGTTTACATACAACTTAGACAAATACATTTGAACTATTCCTGACATTTAATCATAGTAAAAATTCCCTGTCTTAGGTCACCACTTTATTTTAAGAATGTGACATGTCTGAATAATAGTAGAGAGAATGATTTATTTCAGATATTATTTCACATTGCCAGTGGGTCAGAAGTTTACATACACTCAATTAGTATTTGGTAGCATTGCCTTTAAATTGTTTAACTTGGGTCAAACGTTTCGGGTAGCCTTCCACAGGCTTCCCACAATAAGTTGGGTGAATTTTGGGCCAAGCTGTAACGGTCGTCGGTGGAAGAAGTTGAGGACCAAAGCGCAGCGTGGAACTTGTTCATGTTATTTATTTAAAACTGAACAAAATCTAACAAAGAAACAAAAAGCACAACCGAAACAGCTCCGTCAGGTGCAACAAAAACTAAACAGAAAGTATAATCACCCACCACTCAAGGGTGAAAGGCTGCCTAAGTATGGTCCTCAATCAGGGACAACGATTGACAGCTGCATCTGATTGAGAACCATACCAGGCCAAACACAGAAATACCAAATCATAGAAAAAAGAACATAGACTACCCACCCAACTCACGCCCTGACCATATTAAAACAAAGACATAACAAAAGAACTAAGGTCAGAACGTGACATAAGCTTTAACCACCTGACTGATGTTTTGAGATGGTGCCTCAATATAGCCACATCATTTTCCCTCCTCATGATGGCATCTATTTTGTGAAGTGCACCAGTCCCTCCTGCAACAAAGCACCCCCACAACATGATGCTGCCACCTTCGTGCTTCACGGTTGGGATGGTGTTCTTCGGCTTGCAAACCTCTCAGTTTTTCCTCCAAACATAACGATGGTCGTTATGCCCAAACAGTTATATTTTGGTTTCATCAGACCAGAGGACATTTCTCCAAAAAGTACGATCTTTGTCCCCATGTGCAGTTACAACCCGTAGTCTGGCTTTTATATGGCGGTTTTGGAGCAGTGGCTTCTTCCTTGCTGAGCGGCCTTTCAGGTTATATCGATATAGGACTTTTAGTGTGGATATACTTTTGTACCTGTTTCCTCCAGCATCTTCACAAGGTCCTTTGCTGTTGTTCTGGGATTGATTTGCACTTTTCGCACCAAAGTACGTTCATCTCTAGGAGACAGAACGCGTCTCCTTCCTGAGTGGTATGACGGCTGTGTGGTCCCATGGTGTTTATACTTGCGTACTATTGCTTGTACAGATGAACGTTGTGCCTTCAGGCGCTTGGAAATTGCTCCCAAGGATGAACCAGACTTGTGAAGGTCTACAATTGTTTTTCTGAGGTCTTGGCCAATTTCTTTTAATTTTCCCATGATGTCAAGCAAAGAGACACTGGGTTTGAAAGGTACGCCTTGAAATACATCCACAGGTACACCTCCATTTGACTTAAATGATGTCAATTAGCCTAACAGAAGCTTCTAAAGCCATGACATAATTTTCTGGAATTTTCCAAGCTGTTTAAAGGCACAGTCAACTTAGTGTATATAAACTTCTGACCCACTGGAATTGTGATACAGTAAATTATAAGTGAAATAATCTGTCTGTAAACAATTGTTGGAAAAATTACTTGTGTCATGCACAAAGTAGATATCCTAACCAACTTGCCAAAACTATAGTTTGATAACAAGACATTTGTGTTGTGGTTGAAAAACTAGTTTTAATGACTCCAACCTAAGTGTATGTAAACTTATGACTTCAACTGTATTTGTGACGCAGTTCGCAGGTTTGAAGTTTATTGAGATGAATCTTGTCACTGAGGCCGAGCTGAGCGCTTTCCGCTAGATGGGCCAGCCGCAAAGTCAAATTGGCTATATCGTAAAATGTTTTATAAAAACAAATTTAAGGTTAGGGTTAGGCATACGGTTAGCAGTGTGGTTAAGGTTCGGGTTAATATTAGGGAGGCTTAAAGTCAGATTTTATGACTTTGTGTGGCTAAGGCAGCTAGTGACCACTCTGCAGAACTGCCTCCAGGACAACATTCATCCCATTCCCAATAAATGCCAAACTGCACGTGGTTTTCAAAAAACTGTGTCTAAACTTCCTCAAGCATTTCATTGTGGGTCACTGTCATCTTGCCCCTTCTCGAGTGGCAGATATATTAAGCCCAGTAAACTTGCCCTGGGCCCTGAATATGTGGGCCACAAGCCTCTCAACAATGAGAACAAGAACCCTTTCTCGTTTCTCCACAGATCTGTAAGCAAAGCACAGACAAAAATAATACATATTCCTTGAGGTTCAGCAAACATACAGATGTCAATACCAGATTTGGAGTGTATAAAATGTATGAGCTATATCATCTATATTATCGTGCAAAATCATTTGATGCATACTTAAAAATAGTGCTGAGGTTCTCCGTCTTAAACTGCTCATTGACAACTTCCATCCAGCATCTTACACCATCCACATCGACTACAGACAGAACTGTACAAACAATACGATTCATGAAAAATCTGAGTTCATTACATTTGTTTAAAATAAAATGTACATTTGATGCAAAATCAGGAAATCAAAGTGATAAAACTAGGCAACAGAATATCCGTAACATAATAATCAAGTTCATACAATTTAACTTCTTAAGTAAGCCGGTTAACTCATATTTGTAAGCTAACCTAAGTGTAGTTGGAGCACGAATAGTGAACAGAACCATGATGTAGAAAAACCTGGACTTCATCCTGTGTTGGTAAAAGTCAAACATGAGGTGCAAAGACATCCCCTACACCATTATTCTATTTATCTGATGTCACATATTGGTTGATTCAATCTTCCAGGTGTTGCAATGCCCAAATATTCTAACTTAACTTCACACTGTCTCTGTATTGCACCAATAGAGTAGCTAATGTGTTAAGGACCTATACTTGAATCCAGTGAAAATGGTCAGTCACAAAATATTTGTTTGCCTTTAATTCAGAAACAATCCATTTTAATAAAACCAAATTCAATCTCATCACCTACAGTGCCTTGCGAAAGTATTCGGCCCCCTTGAACTTTGCGACCTTTTGCCACATTTCAGGCTTCAAACATAAAGATATAAAACTGTATTTTTTTGTGAAGAATCAACAACAAGTTGGACACAATCATGAAGTGGAACGACATTTATTGGATATTTCAAACTTTTTTAACAAATCAAAACCTGAAAAATTGGGCGTGCAAAATTATTCAGCCCCGTTAAGTTAATACTTTGTAGCGCCACCTTTTGCTGCGTTTACAGCTGTAAGTCGCTTGGGGTATGTCTCTATCAGTTTTGCACATCGAGAGACTGAATTTTTTTCCCATTCCTCCTTGCAAAACAGCTCGAGCTCAGTGAGGTTGGATGGAGAGCATTTGTGAACAGCAGTTTTCAGTTCTTTCCACAGATTCTCGATTGGATTCAGGTCTGGACTTTGACTTGGCCATTCTAACACCTGGATATGTTTATTTTTGAACCATTCCATTGTAGATTTTGCTTTATGTTTTGGATCATTGTCTTGTTGGAAGACAAATCTCCGTCCCAGTCTCAGGTCTTTTGCAGACTCCATCAGGTTTTCTTCCAGAATGGTCCTGTATTTGGCTCCATCCATCTTCCCATCAATTTTAACCATCTTCCCTGTCCCTGCTGAAGAAAAGCAGGCCCAAACCATGATGCTGCCACCACCATGTTTGACAGTGGGGATGGTGTGTTCAGCTGTGTTGCTTTTACACCAAACATAACGTTTTGCATTGTTGCAAAAAAGTTCAATTTTGGTTTCATCTGACCAGAGCACCTTCTTCCACATGTTTGGTGTGTCTCCCAGGTGGCTTGTGGCAAACTTTAAACAACACTTTTCATGGATATCTTTAAGAAATGGCTTTCTTCTTGCCACTCTTCCATAAAGGCCAGATTTGTGCAATATACGACTGATTGTTGTCCTATGGACAGAGTCTCCCACCTCAGCTGTAGATCTCTGCAGTTCATCCAGAGTGATCATGGGCCTCTTGGCTGCATCTCTGATCAGTCTTCTTCTTGTATGAGCTGAAAGTTTAGAGGGACGGCCAGGTCTTGGTAGATTTGCAGTGGTCTGATACTCCTTCCATTTCAATATTATCGCTTGCGCAGTGCTCCTTGGGATGTTTAAAGCTTGGGAAATATTTTTGTATCCAAATCCGGCTTTAAACTTCTTCACAACAGTATCTCGGACCTGCCTGGTGTGTTCCTTGTTCTTCATGCTTTTAACGGACCTCTGAGACTATCACAGTGCAGGTGCATTTATACGGAGACTTGATTACACACAGGTGGATTGTATTTATCATCATTAGTCATTTAGGTCAACATTGGATCATTCAGAGATCCTCACTGAACTTCTGGAGAGATTTTGCTGCACTGAAAGTAAAGGGGCTGAATAATTTTGCACGCCCAATTTTTCAGTTTTTGATTTGTTAAAAAAGTTTGAAATATCCAATAAATGTCGTTCCACTTCATGATTGTGTCCCACTTGTTGTTGATTCTTCACAAAAAAATACAGTTTTATATCTTTATGTTTGAAGCCTGAAATGTGGCAAAAGGTCGCAAAGTTCAAGGGGGCCGAATACTTTCGCAAGGCACTGTATGCATCTTTCATGTGACCTTACAGTAAAGGGCCCTAAAGCACAGTGAGAGGAAATGCTGCTATAATTTTGTAAATAACCCATCTTCTCACTTACAAGTCACCACTGAATACTGGTTGTAAATACTAAAATTGAATCAAGTTTATGCAATTATGATTATTGTAGCAATACATCTTTGGGTGTAGTAATAACCATGTGTCTCAAAGTCAAAGTAGAACTTACCTATCAACCTGGGAAGTCAAGGTTCAGGGTAAAAGTCTTGACGACAGCACTCAAAGAAGTGCAGAGGAAGAAGAGAGGTTTATATGCATTCTAAGGAAGTGATATGTGAGCAAATAGAATCAGAAAGGAAGTAGATACAGTATATGACAGATACTGTGTTACACAGTTTGTCTGTGTTGTTTCAACTTATACCCCTGCTGTACACTTACCTGAGCATTGACATTCTTTCATCACTGTCATGTGGTCTATGACAAACAAACTTAAATGCCAAACAAACTTAAACAGAGGTTGTTTGTTCTAGCTGCTGGGTTATAGCACTATTATAGGAGGTCTGTCATAATAGTAGACACTGCCCTAGAGAAGGTGTTTTCTTTGGACTGAGATTCCACAGCCAGTAATGATTAGAGGACTCTGGCTGGCTAAACCACTGGGGAGATATTATATTTTTCCAAGAAAAATCGTCTTTCCCCTTCCCCTTTCACTTTATTGAGGCTCAATACAAAATCCTGTAATGCGTTTTGGTTCGCATTGGTCATTGCATAAGGCTTTGGCTGACTTGTAAGTGTGAATGCTCACTTAGGAGCGTCAGGAAGAAAAACAAACATTTTCTGATGATTCATTTGATCATCGCTATCATCACCATCACAACCACAGTCTTCATTGTACACTGGTAACCGACCTCTCCAATGAATCACAGTCTATCTATGACACAAGACAGCCATGCCGATGATGCCGAGCCATCGTTCATGGCTACTACAGGTCACTTCTGACTGAGAGTCAATGCCAGTAGAGGGCGCCCAGAGATAACCAAATCTCTCTCAACTCTACTGAAGCCGTTTCAAGGTAAAGTTACATGGGCCCGTATTTACCAAGTGTCTCAGAGTAGGAGTGCTGATCTAGCATCAGGTGGTCTCTGTCCATAATAATCTAATTCATTATGATATAAAAGGCAAAACTGAACCTCTATCAGCACTTCTACTCTGAGAGGCTTAATAAATACGGGCCCTATTAGTGACAGAAACACAGGTCCTAATCCTACCCAGTAGTCATACATACCCAGTGTACAGCTGTGGCCATTCATTCTACATACATTCCAGCCACATCTTTGTTTTGTCGCTTAGTCCACTCTGGACACTGCTTTATCAATCAGCATGTTTAGCGGCTGGCTGGACACATGGGACGGGAGGCCACATTCTCAGGTGGTGGTGCACATGCACACCGCAGACACAGAGGTCCTTGCTCTGCTCATGTTTAAAATGACTAACCTACTATGTTATTGCAAGAAAAAACATATGTAGCTACATCAGTAGCGTACAGGGGCCCCTGCAAGGTATACGTTTTTTTTTTTGGGGGGGGGGGGGGGGTAACCGTGCCATGGGGTAAAGAGAAAAATGTACAGTTTCATAGCTAATCTCATGCTATTTTACACATTTTGCAATGAGGTTGAGAGAATTTAGCTTTTTTAAAGCTAATTTCCTGTAATTATACACATATTTCCATGGGGCAGAGAGAATGCAGGATGTGTGGTATGCCAGTGAGCTACATCCCGTGCATCAAATGTGATGACACTGCCTGTGTAGTCTGTGGTGAGACTGAGGCAATATCCAATAAAGGTGAACTTCCTGTTATTAGGTGAGGATATAACCAGAATGTGCCTCCTTTGTTGGAAAGCACCCTTACTCGTGGAGCTGAGGTATTGGGCTGCTAACTGAGGTATGAATCCACTTTGGAGAGGACTGCTCCATTGACCCTCCAGACATGTCTGTCCCCAGCTGCCATTAGGCAGGAGTCAGGACAGGACATAGGTTAGTCAAAGGAGTTGGCTGAATGTTCCAGAACTAATAAGAGGCCTGCTATACACATACCTGTCTCTGTCCAGCTGTTGGCACACATTTCCTCAGCAACTGGCTTGTTGTTGATAACCATGAGTGCTCTGCCTGGCTGCTGCTAGTCCCTTCCTGAGAAATTCAATTTTGGTATAGACTACGAATAATATATTTAATAATAGAGGGACTCCAAAAAATCATAATGTAGGCCTACTAAGGCGTCCATGACACTTCTGTCAATGGTCAATTAGCCTAGAGAGATGAATTGAAGTTTTAGAGCTACCAGGCAGTAGGCCTACAGTATAATCATGTTTAGGGCTAGGCTAGTTGTTATTTCCAACCATGAAGATTAATGAATTCTGCTAATGACAATATATATATATATATATTTAAAAAAAACGCCATCAAAATACAAATCCGTAACATATACGAGCTCGATAGTGTCCAAGGGGGTGGGGGGCTACATCCGCTAACGGATGGGGTGGGGGGCTACATCCGATAGCTGGAGGAACGACTTTGACCGCGACGCACAAGGTACAAAGTCACTGGTGAAGCAGCCAGTCCAGCTTTGAGCTGCCCCGCTCTATAAATCGCACTTAAACCCACCCTGGCGGTGGACTGAGTCCAGGAAAACTGGAAGAAAATTTTGGATTTTAACGGGCAGAGAATCATCATATTAAATCGTCACAAGACTCGCCGCAATTCAGTGCTAGATTTGCACGAGTGTTGGACAGCTGCAGCCGACTTCAACTTCTTTGTCAGGTTCCGTAAATAATGGTCAACAAACTTGGACCCGATATTTAACCTTCAACCGTCTTCCGTTGCTCTGGGCTCATCTGCACATTTGCAAGATTAATTCGTTTATTCTGTCAACATTAAGCGTGTTATACACAGCAGTTCAGTAAATGACTTTGTGAGCTGGCTTCTGTGCAGTGACACCAACATGTCACTTACCATAAAGCTAGTTGTTAGGAAATTAGTTTCTATCCGCACGTCCTGATATGGAATTGTGAGTAAAATTGGGACACGCCCGCAAGCAATAATAGGCTACCCAAGCTTTTTAGAAATCCTGGCAACAGTGCAATACTTCTCTGATCCCCCTCCTGGGATTGTGGTCTGTTCAAACAGAACTGTTGAGAAGACTTGTAGTGTGGCAATCAAAAGGACAACCTTTCGAACAGCTGCAACACCTCTGGCAACTCGAGTGAACCTTGTTTTCTGGAAGCGATACTGGCTGGAGTTGATGAATGTCACTGTCCGTATTGGTGTCCTCGCCATAGCGAATGTAATATTTGTTCCTCTTAAAATTTACAGTATTTCAGAGGGACTCCTTGGAAGGTGACCAACATAAACTATTCTTAACAACTTTGAAGCGCGTTTTTGTACCCAGTGGCACAGTGGACACTTGGACAAGGTATCAATTTCCTTGTCCGGGGTTTATGCAAGCCAAGAGTAGGCTATGGCATCTTCATGGGAAAACTGGGATTGGCTACTCTGGAGAAGGACTCTCCTCGTGCTTTGGGTCACCTGTCTCGGGACACACGGAGGAGAGGATGAAGCTTTTAATGCAGAGGTAATTGGATCATCTTCCCCGAAACTGTTAATGTTCAGAAAGTTCCCTGTGTTACAACAATGCTGTAGTGTTTATACAAAAACTAGTTTTAATGTATCATAATATGCTGCAAAACGCATACAAATTATTTTTTTAAAAGCTCTCACCAAATCCCAGTTAACTTTTGCTGACATTGCTATTTGACTGCCCATCTTTCAAGGGAGATGGCCGCGAATAACCTTGACAACCTTGCGCTCAAAATAACAATTGGTCCAAAATAACAATTATGTGTTATTTTCTGCAAGAAAACCTAAATATATGTTTGGTCAAGTTTGTTCCACTCTTGAAACAAAAAAGTCAGATCACTATTCATGAGACATTCATGATTGCAAATTGGGCACTTTTTTTGAACACACATTTTGAACTTAATGACCCAGCTCATTCTGTCTGAGGAACTCAATCCAGCACACCAAGCTGCATATCCTGCTCATGACTAGCTGTTCCAATATTAACAGGACGATCCCTTGTGCGCCGCCAACAGGGTCCTCCTGGGTTGGAACCTCTCCCCAAAAAGGCCATGCTGCTAGCCAAACTACACAAATCTTACTCATTCACTGACACACTGACACACTCTTGCAGTCTGCACCATATGTGGAAAGCTGCTGTTCTTAGAGGATCTCTGGGTCAGGTTAAGTAATCCCACTGTTATAACCACATTCTGTAAGCACATATCCATAGTATTGGTCCAGCACTTTACCTTCCTACAGGTAGGGTTGTTTTGCTTTCTTGAAATACTACAACAGTACCTGGAAAGATATCTGCATCACTGACTGAGCCATGCTCATCTCACTAGTTGCCCCCTGCTTTGGACATAAAGTATGAATCAACTGAATGATTAAATGTTGGGGGGGAATAGGCAAATGCTTTCACGGTTCATTTCCAGACCGTCACTCTTTCTGTCTACAGCAACAGGCAGTGCTGATTCCCAACCTGCTCCAGATAGGTGAGAGTAAGCTGGGATTTAGGCTAATGTTTGGGGCGGAGAGCTTAGCAATTAATTAACATGTGTGCCAGAGGGAATCAAATGTACCAACAAGTGTGTAGAGAAGAATAAACCCCTCTAGTTTTCCTTTACAACACACCAACTGAATGTGGAGGGCCAGTTTCAATCCAGCGGAACAGTGTTGAATGTTTGTAATACCCTTTCTCCTTTGTTATTGTATAGGTCTGTGTTTTTGTGGACTTTGTCCCAGCTGCACCCACTTAACCATGCTGTGTTGACTTTAGTGCTTAGCCTCTCCCGTCAGGTCAAGGCTTAATGAAGGGGTCAGTTATGCACACGTTGTTTCTTTCTCTCTCACGGGCCACTGCAGTTGAGGTCGGTTGTTGACTAATAAAAAATGTTAAGCCACTTTGAAGTCATAGTATTAACACGTAGCCACGTGAGGCAGTCTGAACCACCACAATCTGCCTGGATCCTTTGCCAGCACATGTGTATACACGTTTCTCACACCTGTGGGGCCTGTGGCAGATTTGACAGTTATACCGTAGCACCTTTGTGCTAGCTGGAAGGTTCCGGTGCTGTGAGAGATCAGGAGATGTTCTCCTGCATCATCATGGATGGGAAATGCAGTTTTTCTTTTTTTCAGACAGGCCAGATGAGGTCTACTTTTTATTGCCCCAACTTTCACAATGGACTTACCACTGTCAAATACATATTTTTTTTAAAAAAAGTGAATGTGATTTTATGTGACACTAGACTCTCAGAGCCCTGGTAACCGTGCCGATGGTGTTCTCACATGAAATGATGTGGCTGCCACCAGACCAGTGTGGCCGTGTTGTGGTGGTGCAGTGTGGGACTGGGTAAGTCTCTGGGGTGTTAGGGTGTGTGTGGTGAGGCCACAGTGGTCCACAGCCTCTCATTGTTGGCCTGGCTCTCAGTAGAACCTACAGCTGGTGTGAGAAACGGAGATGCGCTTTTATAAGGTATATTACCAATATTATAATGTAATAATAGCATTATAATACTATAATATGGAATATTTAGGAGAGACAATGTAAATGTAAGACAAACCCATAAAGGTGTATAGAACATTCTTGTCACATAATAAATCATTCACTAATGAATGTAGGACAGACTCTTAGATTGAAACACTGTGCTGAGGAAAATCCAATATTGTCATTAGTCAATATGGGTCGGGCCAATGCGTGCCACTGCATTCTTACCTGAGTTTTGGTTGAGTGCATTCTGAGTGAGGCAGATTGGTGACTAACTCGACTGAAGGATTACAATGAGGAATGAGGCTCATACACAGGTTGTTACTGCTGACCTGGCAGCCATTGTTTACCAGACATAAAGACCTGGGGGCCTTTCTTGTCCCAACGAGCCACATCCTGGCTGAGTATTAGCATTGTAGTGTTTAGGTGGTAATGGGGTCTTTACTTGTAGTCAGGGAGACCTGTTGTCTGAGGGATTGTTTGAAGAAGAAAAAAATCTGGCGCGGGGTGGAGACTGACGAGAACAGGCAGCCTGTTAGTCAACGCCTATCTGCCAACGTCTGTCCTTAAGGTGTGGGTTGGTGTTCACCTGAGAATTTCAAGCTTTGTGTGTGTCTTCGCTAAACTGTTACACTTAGCCTATAGCTGATATTCTCTCTCCATTCAATTCAATGTAAAGGGATTCATCGGCATGCAGGAATAATATGCATATGAGCTCAGCTGAGATCTGTCTTGAATGGATTCCCTCCTTTTGCATTTTTACTGAACTTTCTCACTGACGCTATGGTCATCAGCTCCCTCCCTGAGCCTACAGCTTGACCTATCAGAAGAGGCTGGACTCCTACACTGTCTGATGAACAGACATGGAGTGGGAGTGTTTGAGAGCAATAAATGATAGAGAAAGAAAGCGTGAACTAGGCGGCTTGCTCAGCTGTACTGCATGTGATGGGTAAGTGTGACAGCTGTTTTCCAAATGGGACACAAACAGAGGAGATACATTTAGGCCTGCAGGACTCCCAGGCAGCTGAGGAGCAACAATGAGAGCTCTTGTCTGGAGAGGACTGTTTCAGAGTGAAAAGAGGGAGCGAGAGGGAGAAAGAGAGACCAGCCTAGAGAAGAGGTGGAGAGGGGCTAGGGTTTATTAAATCTGCAGAACACAGGAGGCCGACTATATTGCTTCCTGAAACCCTATCTTTATCCCCAGTTTAACCCTTAACGTTGGCAGAGCCAGCCTCACTCTATTTCTGCCTATTCATGGAATCTGAAGCATGCCTACTCTCTGTATTCCAACCAGTTCCTTTGTGTTCCCTTGAGGTTGCCCGTCGCCATGGGCAAAAGCAAGCTTTCATCGCCATGGCGAGAGGTAATGAGTAGCGATGAGAACGGGAAATGCCATTAACCTCTAATGGTGACTGTCTTCCCTCCGGATCTCTCTCTCAGTTTTTTCTCTCTCTGGATCTCTGTATCTCTTTCTTTCTCTCTCTCTCTCTCTGTTTCCATCTCTCTCTCTACTTTCTCTGTCTCTCTCTCTGTCTGTTTCCATCTCTGTTTCGCTCTCTCTCACAAGACACTCCCTTACAGAGGAGGGCAGTGCCGGTGTGTGTTTTTTATTTCCTCCCCTTGTCTCTCTCTCCTTCATTTTACTCTCTCTCTCTGCTGGAGGTTAGGACCAGAAGATGGCAGGCTACCAAGTCCAGGGAATAAAAGCATTCTCCATTTGTTAGTGTCTTGGCTGACATTGTGTGGGACACAGACACACACACACACAACCACACACACCGAGTTAGGCTCGTTTTACAATTCCTTGTGAATTGCTGGATTCAGGGTGCCTTTTGGAGCTGAAGGAGCTGCTGACAGGGTGGCTGATTGGACTGAAGGAAGTCCAGCACTTCACTCCCCCCTGGAACCATAGCCGTGCTTTGTATTCATTACAGATGATTCTTAAAGGTTAGGGTACAAGGCATTTTACTTTTTAAAAGGGTTCTTTCATATATCTATAATGTGGTGTAGCCTATTTCTCTGCTTCCAACGCCCTTCAATAAATACTGTCCCGAACTATGCCAGAGAGAATAGAAACCTGGTTGTTGTGTATTTTACAAGCTGGGATAATATATTTTCCGTCTTGTATGAACACACCCCTTCACCTCCTACAACCTCCAGAACCCCGGACTCAGATTGTGGGAATGTCTGTGTCCCACAGATAAGGGTTTATCTGGTAGATAAGGTGGATCCCACCTCAACCAACTATAAACCAGCCATTCTCCGCTTCCACCCATATCCAATGAAAATATAGGGAAAGTATCTGCCTGAATTTGTATGAAAGAGAGAGAGAGAAAAATATAGAATGAGGGAAGCAAAAAAGAGCCAGCCAGTAGGGGGTTGAGAATGTGACAGGAAAGAGAGAGGAAGTTGATATGAGAGAGAGAATGAAGGGGAAGAAAGTAGGAGAGGCTGGAGAGAGTGTCTCTCTTCAAGGCTCTCTCGTCAGCCGTGTTTCCAGAAGCAGCAACAGCAGCATGGGATCTGGGGGCTCCAGTTGGTGCCCTGGAGAAAGAGGGGTTTACATTCAGCCTGTGCCCAGAAACAGGGCCGGCTATTCAGTCCTGGTCCACAGCAGAGGGAGGGGACCACAAAGGCCAGTGTCTTCTATAAGCAGGGGGGTTGGAAGGGGGAGGTCATGCCAGCCAGAAACCAGAGGGAGCCCCAGCTACCCAGGCCTGGTTCTTAGCTAGAAGTGAAGTGGGAATTATAGCACTCCTCCCCCTCCTCTCTGCTCAGTCCAGTGCCTGTATGGTTGGGATAGGTCCACTTCTAATCTCTCCCCCCCCCCCCCGGTAATTCACGAATGTATTGCTCTGGGAGGAGGTGTGTCTTTCAGAGCTTCTCAAGATGTCCATGGTTGCTTGTGTGACAGGGTCAGAGATTGTTACTATTCTTGTGTAAATCACGTGGCCGCTTCGCACACGCAGTCTCACAAGGCAGGCTTACAAATATCAGAGGAGTGACATTCAACAAAAGTGTGGCCATTCACACATCTCCCTCCATGTGGCTTCTGATTTTTTACTAACAGATGGAAGTGGTGCAGAATGAGTCACGGCAGAGAGATAAAACATCTCACTGGATGTTCAATGGCTCTTTTGAAGATCAGGAAATGTATGCCACGTGTTGCCCGTGTCTCTTTTTACTCCCTGGTTCATGCACTGGGATTTATCATCTCTCGGACACAAACTGCTGTCAACGAAATGGTGTCTTAGCACAGCTGTTTTTAATCAAACTCAGAGATGCATAAAGTTAACCCGCTGTGTTAACCCTGCTCTCAATCACTAGCCCTCTTATTGCCTCCACATTGGTTACAGCAGGCAGGGCGATGATTCAGCAACCACAGTATAGGGTTAATTGTGCTTATTACAGTATATGTGTGGGGGGCCTTCTCATGTAATTAGCACTAATTACATAATTAAAGATCAGTAGCCTCCTATACAGTAGCGTGGGCTTCAGAGAAAAACCAACCCTGCCTCTCCTTATCCTTTAGCCTCTCAGGCATATCCCATCCGCTGAGGGTTTTGAGGGGTGGTCGTTTTGGTGCGCCTGATTAGTTCCTGATCGCTCTCTTTCACGATGGTTTAGCTGATAGAGTTCCTCGCCCACCCTGTTGAATGTCTCCATCTGTGGATATATCTGCCGTGACGCTCTGGCACAGCCTGTGGTGGTATTATATATCCCTTTAACAGGTGGAACGGTCAATCTGAAGTCTGTGATTGTATCAGGTTTCTCCCTTCATGTCTTCCTCCCCCACATGGCAGTTACGCTGTTCTGTATGCCTATTAAGCTGCGTTTAGACAGGCAGCCCAATTCAGATCTTTTTTTCCCCACTAATTGTCCTTTTGACGAATCAGATCAGCTCTGAAAAACATGTGATGTGATTGGTCATAAGACCAATTAGAATTGGGCTGCATGTGTAAACGAGTCCTTAGCAGTGTACACTCTGCATAGTGTTAAGTTTCTCTCTCTCTCTCTCAGTCATGGCTGCGGATGTATGGCTACCTACCTCAGGCCAGCAGACAGATGTCCACCATGCGGTCAGCTCACACCCTTTCCAATGCCGTCAGCGACATGCAGCGTTTCTACGGCCTGCAGGTCACCGGCGCGATGGACCACGGCACGGTGACGTATGTCACACTTCCTTCCCTGTTGTGCTCTGTCGTTACTCCCATTGCTGCCATCCTAATGCTCCCGAACCAGACCCCTCTCTCTCTGATGCCTATGGGGTCCAATCATGTCAATGGATTCATTTCCTAGTTTGTAATGGATCTGTGCAGTATGAGGGAGACGGAAGGATTTGAGCTTTGGAGTGATAAGTTAATAGGAGTGTGAGGTGGTCTGGTCTGGGGTGTAGATAGCAAAACCCCAACAGGGAGCAATGTCTTCCTATCTTTAGGGGCGGCCTATCTTGAACCCACAGATCAGTTACTGCACATAAAACGCATGAACTTTTCAATGGTACAGCACCTGGGCTGGTATCACGGGCAGTGTATCTCATAAAACCTCAGTGTGACACTGTATAGAGGAGTGGGGAGTGTAACCCTGACGTCCTCCCCTAGAGCCATGCGGAGGCCGCGCTGTGGAGTCCCAGACAAGTTTGGGGGTCAGATCAAGACCAACGTTCGGCGGAAACGTTATGCACTCACTGGCCACAAATGGAACAAGAGCCACCTCACCTACAGGTAAATAACAGGATTTACTTCATCTTGGTCAATCTTAATCTATAACCAAATTCCAAATGAGTTTTCATTTGGATTCCTCCTCTTCCCTTGCAGTATACAGAACTACACACCAAAGATCGGGGAGTACAACTCGTATGAGGCCATCCGTAGGGCCTTCAAGGTGTGGCAGAAGGTGACCCCGCTGACCTTCGATGAGATCCCCTACCAGGAGATCAAATATGGCCGCAGGAAGGAGCCTGACATCATGATCTTCTTTGCCTCGGGTTTCCATGGAGACAGCTCACCCTTCGATGGCGAGGGCGGGTTCCTGGCCCACGCCTACTTCCCTGGTCCTGGTATGGGTGGTGATACTCACTTTGACTCTGATGAGCCGTGGACCATCGGCAATGGGAACTTACAAGGTAGGTGATGGATATGGATGGACACCAGTCTCTTGAGCTCTACACCAGAACCATTACATCTTGTACATTCATCTGAATTAAACGCAGTGTCCCTGCTTTCCTCTCTCCTCACCTACTTCAGCTGGTCTTTTCCTACCTTCCACTTGTTCAACCATAGTTGCCATGACAAACCACATCATCACTCATTTGTTGACATTTTTTGCAGTTTACTCCGCCGTTACCTCCATTAAACTTCAAAGTTAGATGGATGACGTCATACTGCTCTTACAGCTCCCACCGGCTTCCAAAGCCGTGTTTTAAGGAATGGTAGTATTATTTTTTTCTAAATCCGACCTTTTTTATACTTTCAATCATTAACCAAACTGGTGTTTTGCCCAGAGGGATCTTGGTGAGTGACGGAGGGTTTTTCCTGCCTTGTGGAGGTGAACGTTGTCATTTCCTGAGCCAGTCAGAGCAGAGGCAGATGGCAGATGATTGGTAATGCTTGGTGAGGTCAGGAGAGTAGGAGGTGTTACTCAACAGATCACAGAGAAGTCTAACTGCCACAGTGAGGGTGTTGAGGTAATTCCACAGTGGGAGACCAGTTTTTAAGTTGACCCTGTCTTTAACACCGTTGCATCCTCATGTAGCCTGGTTCTTTTAAACTCTCTGACACATTACTTTTAACGGCCTTTTAAACCACGACAATTCTAAAAGTAAAGGTCAACTAAGTGTTCGTGGCACATTAAGGACATTGTTGGCAAAGATTAAACACACTTGACAAGTGTTGTGGTTATTACACACTGATAGCTAACAAACCTACAAGTCTAAACATAGACAGGGTTATGTGCTGCTGTGTTCATTTTAGTGAGGAGGAAGATAGATAAGTTTGCTCTTCTGTGAGCCACATGGTTGTCAGGGTTACCTTACAGAGCCTTCTTTCTTCCCCCCTCTCTCTCTCTCTCCCTCCCTCTCTCCCTCTCCCCCCCTCTCTCTCCCCCTTTCTTTCTCTGTATCCTGTCGTATATTTTTAGAGTCACATGAATGTGATGATTCCCCACTAAGTCACAGATTGTGGTTGGAGGAAAAGTTGGAGGGGGGGGGGAGCATGAAGCTGACAAAAGGAGGAATGCTGAACATCTCAACTTCCTCAGATGACAGAAGCTATGACATAATGTAGTACCACACGATGCTGTCTGTCAGTATAATAGAGCGATCCCTACAGTCACCTCACCAACCACCCTCAGCCTTCATTTCAGACAAGATGGTCCACAGATCAGGTCAATTAAAACTGGAAAGGAATAATGTGTCATTTGCTGGGAAAGTACTATGCTAAAACTTAGAACCAACTTCAAAGGGGAACCTATAGGTTACAGTAGGTCAATTCAATTCAAGGCAATTTTTGTGTGAGTGTCCACAGGATGTTCTTTGTGGAGGGCGGTTGAAGTGGCGGTCACTATGTCTCTGTTGCAGTGACAATGCGTCACTGTCAGTCTGTCTGGTACAACGGCAGGCTTTGATTGGGGTAGGAGGAGTGCGTGTCTTGATGCTTATCAGAAGACATTAGACGTTAGATCAACCACTTTATCTACAGAGAGCACCATTAAAAACCCTCAACAAGCACATTTTTGTCCATTGACTTCATAACCCCAATGGGAGGATCTTACTGTCTGAACATGTGGACTACTGCCCCACCACCATGTAGTCTCAGTTAGAATGAGGTAACTGCGTTCCTCACTTGGCCAGCACTTGGGACCAATAACCAGGATCAAAATGGGAAAACCCCTTGACTTCCACCCCAGCCCCACCTCCAACCCCAGCCCCACCTCCAATCCCAGCCCCACCTCCAATCCCAGCCCCACCTCCAACCCCAGCCCCACCTTCAATCCCAGCCCCACCTCCAACCCCAGCCCCATCTACAACCCAAGGCCCAGCTTCAATCCAAGTCTCAGCTCTAACCCCCACCTCCAACCCCAGCCCCACCTCCAACCCAAGGCCCAGCTTCAATCCAAGTCCCAGCTCCAACCCCAGCCCCACCTCCAACCCTAGCCCCACCTCCAGCCCCAGCCGCACCTCCAACCCAAGGCCCAGCTTCAATCCAAGTCCCACCTCCAACCCCAGCCCCACCTCCAACCCAAGGCCCAGATCCAATCCAAGTCCCACCTCCAACCCCAGCCCCACCTCCAACCCCAGCCCCACCTCCAACCCAATCCCGAGCTCTAACCCCAGGTCCAGCTCCAACCCAATCCCCAGCTCCAACCCCAGGTTCAGCTCCAACCCAGCCCCAACCCCAGCCCCACCTCCAACCCAATCCCCAGGTCCAACCCCAGCCCCAGCCCCATCTCCAACCCAAACCCCAGCTCCAACCCCAGGTCCAGCTCCAACCCACGCCCAGCTCCAACCCCAGGTCCAGCTCCAACCCACGCCCAGCTCCAACCCCAGGTCCAGCTCCAACCCAACCCCAGGTCCAACCCCAGGTCCAGCTCCAACCCCAGGTCCAGCTCCAACCTAAGCTCAAGCCCCAACCCACCCCCAGCTCCAACCCCAGGTCCAGCTCCAACCTAAGCTCAAGCCCCAACCCAACCCCAGGTCCAGCTCCAACCTAAGCTCAAGCCCCAACCCCAGGTCCAGCTCCAACCTAAGCTCAAGCCCCAACCCAACCCCAGGTCCGGCTCCAACCTAAGCTCAAGCCCCAACCCAACCCCAGGTCCAGCTCCAACCTAAGCTCAAGCCCCAACCCAACCCCAGGTCCAGCTCCAACCTAAGCTCAAGCCCCAACCCACCCCCAGCTCCAACCCCAGGTCCAGCTCCAACCTAAGCTCAAGCCCCAACCCCAGGTCCAGCTCCAACCTAAGCTCAAGCCCCAACCCCAGGTCCAGCTCCAACCTAAGCTCAAGCCCCAACCCAACCCCAGGTCCGGCTCCAACCTAAGCTCAAGCCCCAACCCAACCCCAGGTCCAGCTCCAACCTAAGCTCAAGCCCCAACCCAACCCCAGGTCCAGCTCCAACCTAAGCTCAAGCCCCAACCCAACCCCCAGCTCCAACCCCAGGTCCAGCTCCAACCTAAGCTCAAGCCCCAACCCCAGGTCCAGCTCCAACCTAAGCTCAAGCCCCAACCCAACCCCAGGTCCAGCTCCAACCTAAGCTCAAGCCCCAACCCAACCCCAGCCCTGAGCTTTCTATTTTAGACACATTCTTTTGGAAGCCATGTACAGTACATGTCTGCCTTTCATTCGGTTACATAAGTCTACACTACTAGCTTGTCATGTTTCCAGTGCCTTTTGTAGCATTAATTAATGAAGTGTTCTGGCTCCTGAACCAACACACGGTTAGTTAGAGGATGAATAAAGACACATTGTGTGAGATGCTGCCTGAATGGCCTGTTCCACTCGTTGTCTGCCAGTCCCCCCTTGAGGAAACCGTCTAACTCCATTAACACTTCCTGCTTGTGGTCACAGCTCAAGTGTCAGTGGTGTTACACAAAGGGACTTCTCACTTTATTCACTCACTGTCTATTTTAGGTTTAGTCGTGACGAGGTGTATACTTCTTAAGTGCCTTGAGTATGATAATGACTTTCCTCCTCTCTCTCTCTCTCTCTCTCTCTCTCTCTCTCTCTCTCTCTCTCTCTCTCTCTCTCTCTCTCTCTCTCTCTCGCTCTCTCTCTCTCTCGCTCTCTCTCTCTCGCTCTGTCTCTTTCTATATTCTATATCACTCTCTCTTCTCTCTCAGGTAATGATTTGTTCCTTGTTGCTGTACATGAGCTGGGCCATGCCCTGGGCCTGGAACACTCCAACAACCCAATGGCCATCATGGCTCCTTTCTACCAGTGGATGGAAACGGAAGACTTTCAACTGCCCGAGGATGACCTCAGAGGAATACAACAGATATATGGTGAGTTGGCCCTCCATAACAAAACTACTGGTGTATGGACCTGAAAATGTTGACTGTAAGAGCTTTGGTTTTCAGTGTTTTAGTCTGTTTGGGCACTGCAGTATAACTGTATAAGAGTGGGGGGGTTCCAGCCCAGGGCACCCCTGTGATTAGAACCCTGATTTGAGTTGGAGTAGTCGGAGGTCTGTGTTTCCACTCTACATTCCTCCTGGAAAATCAGCCTACTGACTCACATATCCACTTATCTAGCTTGGGCAAAACCAGGACACAGCTACCAATTATGAGATCAGTTGGAGGACAAATCTCTGAGCCCCTGATTTCCTTTTAGTATTTTTGAGTGGAGAGTAACCTCTAACTGCTTTTCTTTAATGCGTTTATCACTTTATTTTCTGCAGGTCAGCCAGACGGTACACCCACCCAGGCTCTTCCCACGGTCACTCCTCGCCGGCCAGCCCAGCCAGACCCCAAACCCCCCAACTCTCCACCCAACTCTCCCCCCAAGTCACCCCCCAACTCTCCACCCAACTCTCCCCCCAAGTCACCCCCCAACTCTCCACCCAACTCTCCCCCCAAGTCACCACCCAACTCTCCTCCCAACACTCCGCCCAGATCTCCCCCTAACTCTCCCCCCAACGCCCCACCCCGAAAGCCAGACAATCCCCACACGACTGACCGCCCGGACCACTACGGCCCAAACATCTGTGAAGGAAACTTCGACGCGGTCACCATGCTCAGGGGAGAGATGTTTGTGTTCAAGGTAAGGACCTCAGACTGCCCCCACACACACATTAGATGAGTTGATTCAGTCTCAATGCTGCTGGTTGGGACTGATGCTCTTGGATGGCTGCATGACCTACCTACTGTCACTAGCTGGCTACCACCTGGTTACTCTGCCATGCACCTTAGAGGCTGCTGCCCTATGTACATACTGAAGTCTTGGAATACGGGTCACTTTAATAATTATTGCATACTGTTTAATCCACTTCATATGTATATACTGTATTCTAGTCAAGGCCTATCCTATTTAACTATAGCTGTACATATACTATTCTTCAGATATACTACATATTCTATCCATATATTGTCTATATGATCTATACACCCTGTCATATATATATACAGTATATATATATTTATACTCCAGACTCCGACATCGCTCGTCCTAATATTTCTATATTTCTTAATTCCATTCTTTAACTTTTTAGATTTGTGTGTATTATTGTGTATTGTTGGATATTACTGCACTGTTGGAGCTAGGCACACAAGAATTTCGCTACAGCCGCAATAGCATCTGCTAAATATGTGACCAATAAAATGTGATTAGATTTGATCTAGTAGGTAATTTGATCAAAGGCTGCTCGTATTGCAGCCAGTGAGCGTGATAACCATGATGCTGTCTGTCTGTGTCTCTCACTAGTGCAGTAAAAGCTGCTATCCCCAGGTTAGGAGCATCTGGAGAGCCTTATATGAAGGTGGATCAGGGCCTGGGTTCAATTGGGCCCTAAGCAAGCTGTAAAACCCCAGAGACGTTCTATTTTATGACATGGAGCCCCGTAAAGAGGAGAGGAGCAGCCCTCTCTAGGTCTCAGATGTGCCTGAACAACTGCAGGACCAACCAGTCCAGGGCTGTGGAGATGGCTCTCGTTTGAACCATTTGTTAGGCCATTTGCCAACAGCTGGAGAGAATTTCACTGTTTATGCTTCAGTTGAGGTGGTCAACACTTCGTATGAAAAGAGCCGGTGCTTGACTTGGGCAGGAGCTCGCCGGAGCTGAGTACCGGCACCTAAAATGTTCTACTGCTTGAACTCCTGCACTACTTATAGAATATTAGCTCAAAAGTACTGTGGCGCTCCTGCACTACTTATAGAATATTAGCTCAAAAGTACTGTGGCGCTCCTGCACTACTTATAGAATATTAGCTCAAAAGTACTGTGGAGCTCCTGCACTACTTATAGAATATTAGCTCAAAAGTATGGTGGAGCTCCTGCACTACTTATAGAATATTAGCTCAAAAGTACTGTGGAGCTCCTGCACTACTTATAGAATATTAGCTCAAAAGTACTGTGGAGCTCCTGCACTACTTATAGAATATTAGCTCAAAAGTATGGTGGAGCTCCTGCACTACTTATAGAATATTAGCTCAAAAGTACTGTGGAGCTCCTGCACTACTTATAGAATATTAGCTCAAAAGTACTGTGGAGCTGCTGCACTACTTATAGAATATTAGCTCAAAAGTACTGTGGAGCTCCTGCACTACTTATAGAATATTAGCTCAAAAGTACTGTGGAGCTCCTGCACTACTTATAGAATATTAGCTCAAAAGTACTGTGGAGCTCCTGCACTACTTATAGAATATTAGCTCAAAAGTATGGTGGAGCTCCTGCACTACTTATAGAATATTAGGTCAAAAGTACTGTGGAGCTCCTGCACTACTTATAGAATATTAGCTCAAAAGTACTGTGGAGCTCCTGCACTACTTATAGAATATTAGCTCAAAAGTACTGTGGAGCTCCTGCACTACTTATAGAATATTAGGTCAAAAGTACTGTGGAGCTCCTGCACCTACATGTAAATATAAACAATACCCAAAATGAGTGCCGGCACCTATTTCAGTCCAAGTCAAGCACTCTCACTCTACTGTACTTGGAGTTGGATGTCTCTTTTTCTCACAAACTGCCATTTGCCCTGACTTCAGTTATCTGTCTCTCACCAACTGTCTCTGTGGGAGAGGGCGGAGGGGGTGTACGCTACAGGCAGCATAGAGTTGAAGGGGTGTGACGAAAAGAGTCATCTTTGACTGTGCTGTGCTCTTTTGTCATCGGGCTTTATTTGAAGTACACATGCATTAGATTACGATTGACTGTAACGTCACAGAGCCATCTCCTGCTAATGCCCTCAGCCTATTGTAGGAAAGGTACCATCAAGCCCAGACTGTCTCTGACATTGAGCAGTGTTCATAGTAAATAATATCTGGTCAGTTCTCTTTTCTCTTGTCTGCCAGTGAGGCTCCACAGTCAGTACATTTGACTAGTGGGGGTGGGCTTTTTTCAGAATGGTAATTACACTTCTGTTATCCTCTTCTCTTCCTGCCTCTCCATGTTCACAGAAGATTGGAGTAGATTGGATGCAGGTCTGCTTTAAATTATGTTCTGTTCACTAACAGGCTGCGCTCCCCGCTTCAAGGACAAAGACAAGAGCTGGTGCCACGAAGATGCAACTCTTAGCTTTTACCATTAATGCTGACAGCCAATGCTATTAACTTACCACTAATGAATGAGCGTGCAGATCTGTGAGGTCATTTTTGGAAAGCACTCCTAGGCCTACACTGAGAGGGCGATTTCCCTCTTGAACCGTTTCAGACATGTTTTGTGCTGACTTAAAACAAACAGAGCAGTTCGACCAGTTTAACTACTTTATATAAGTCCTACTCGTAAAACGCTCCTCATGCAACATGCAGCAAGCCCATACCAGTTCCCACAGTAATTGGACATGTGATCTGCTCAGTGCTGTGGTCGTGGGTATTAATAGCCTTCAAGCATTAGTTATTTCATTGTCCGTTCTGGCAGGCTTGTCATGTAATGCAGGCATTCGGGTGCGCTTGGGATCCCGACCACCCAGCAGCAGGCTTCTCCTGAACCCCAAACGCTGCTGGAACAGAGCCTGTGTAGAAGTCGGGTGACAGAGAGAGTACGGGCTAGAAGCTGTTTCCCTCACCTTTTAAATGGAACTTGAATGTGCCCTCTCTTTCTATAGACGGGACCCTACCCTCTCTTTTAGACACCGCAGAGTGTGCCGTGGTGGTGATATGAAAAGGGGGGAGTGTGTGGCGTGGAGAAGGGTAGGGGGGTTAGTGGATGTAGAGGAGGGGGGCTGGGTGTTAGAGCAGACGGTTTCATTTTAGAGGCCCTTGGCTGCGTTCCTGGGTCTGGTTTAGATATTAGACATGCCTGAAGTCATCTCAAGGTCTGGGCCTGAGCCAAAGAGATGGAGGGAATGTGATGGTCAAGCTCGGACGCCCACCGCACCATGTGACTAGGGACTTACTGAGGACACACTGAGTGAGAGAGAGAGAGAGTGAGTGCGTGTGTGCGGGGATGTTTATGTAGTGTATGCGTACGTTATGGAAGTATTTCTCCTATTGATTGATCCAAACTGTTGAACGTAACTGTGAAGACTTCCTCCTCCAGGCAATGTGCTGAACAGGCTCTGATAGAGAGGGGATGTTCAGGAACTACCAGGCACGTGGCCCATCATGTTTGGCACTCTCTGTTCCTCTCTCCCATACGGCTCTACAATTTATGGATTGCATGATGGTACTAAACTGCTGATACTCAGTGCTGTGTCCATATCTGGCATGCAGGCAGCAGCTCCCAGCTAGGTCTGGAGCTCCAGAGAGCCATGTCACAGGCAGGGTCACAGGTTAGAGGTCATGTTGAGCATTAGAGCTCCAGTGGATGTGCCATCTAACGGCTCTCCCCGCTCTTTTTCTGACAGGGTCGCTGGTTCTGGAGGGTGCGGAGGAACAGGGTGCTGGACAACTACCCAATGCCCATTGGTCACTTCTGGAGGGGACTGCCTGGGGACATCGATGCAGCCTACGAGAGACACGATGGGAAATTTGTCTTCTTTAAAGGTTTTTGTTCTCTCCTAATCGTTGTACCTCACGTGCACGCACACGTAAGACTATAGGCTAGCGCACGCACACATGCACACGCAGTCAGTCATTGTTGTTTTTTAAATGAGGGTTAAACAGAAGAGAAATAGTTCAACTCAGAGGACCGAAACTGTGTTTGTTTATGTGTTGAAGTAGCAGCAATCACAAAACAACTGAACGCTTTGGTTACACTGTAATGAAGCAATGTTGCTGATACTAAAATAGATTCACAAACATTGTTTCAGTCCTCTGTGTGTGTAGTGCGTGTATTTTATTTTCACGCCAGTGTGCCTTGGAGCCGAAACCTGAAGCTGTTAGTGTTTTCCACATTACAATTTAATTACAGTTGAGTAGTGAGTAAACATTGCTAGTTCCACATTAACACTTATTTTTGCAGACAATAAGTGTTCCTTGATCTCCACATTCACTTCAGCTTGGAGCCCCAAATGTATTGTAACCCCGGATAGTATATTATGGACAAACGGTCTTTGATAAAAGAGATGATGTTTTTTTCGAAATGGAAAAGATAATGACATCGTTAAGTTAAAATGGGAGGACTGGAGATCCCTAGAGTTTTGTGCTAAAATGCAATCGGATTGGGCTAGACAGGAGATCTCCATGGTGGCAGTGAATGCTCATTGGCTCGAGCTGTAATCCTCCCCAGACCTCCTCATTCGGTCACAACTACCTCTTTCCTCCCTGCACCGTTGCCATAGAAACCGTCCCATGTCCACTAACATTTAGGTTTTTCACTTAAATTTTGGATAATTTTCCCTCATTATATTGACATAAAAAGAGCTTTCGCTGCTATAAGGCTTTCTCCCAGAACTCATTGCAGCTTTCTATTGATTCTCCCACCCCCCCCACCCCACCTCCTCCCCAATTGATAAACCACACATAATAATATCCTTAGGAGAACCAACACAATATGATTTGTCAGTAGAGGTTATTATAGATCCCGCTGGCATCTCTTTGTTCCATGGGTTTTGTAACCAGAAACAGTGAAAGACAGATGGAGGTAGTGAAACCGCTTTTTGGGGATACATTTGAGGCTATAGTTCTTTAAGACAGCTGGCTCGCCCTAAAGAAAGTCTCCAGGGCAAGTGATGTCATTGGCAAGGCCTTCTGAAATTTGGATGACAGCCATAGGAAAGAAACTAAGGGACAAAAAAGTTGGCCTGCCACATCTGGCAGATGTGAGTGAGAGAGTTGCATCAGCCGTTTGTTTCCAGATGCTGACTGCAAAGGTTTTTGTTTTCAATGAAAAGCTGGGCCAGGAGAACAGAAAGCAGGGCATGCAGATGGTGCCTCTGTGTCTAACATACTGTAAAACAATAAAAAACGACTCGCCATGTCCTCAACATTTCCACTCGAACCACTTCAAATGCATTATATCTAACCAAAGCTGTGCATAAGCGCAATTTCACTCTCTATAATGTCTGTTATTGGCGCATGCTAGCCAGCGAATAAACAAGACTGTAATGTAACGGCAGGTTAACAGTTTCCATAGCGATCTCTGGGTTGATGAGTGGTAGTTGTTGGAAAGGGAAAGTCCCTATGCATTGCTCCACAAAGGACCGTTAACCACGAATGCCTTTCTCCTTCCCTCCTGAATTATTATGTCCCACCCAATATCTGTCCTCCCTTTTCTGTCATCTCCTTGATGTATGTTCCCCCACATCACTGTACTTCTCCTCTCCTCCCCCTCCTCTCCTCCACCTGTAGGGAATAAGTACTGGTTGTTCAGGGAGGCAAACCTGGAGCCTGGTTACCCCCAGGAGCTGACAGACTACGGCAGGGACATCCCCTATGACAAGATAGAGACAGCCATCTGGTGGGAACCATCAGGTTTCACATACTTCTTCAAAGGAGACTGGTAAGGAAGGAACTCTCCCAGTTATCTGTTAATTGTTGCCCTTTTCCACGTTGACAGATGGTAGTTTCCATCATGTGTTCACTACTGTAAATGGTCTTCTATTGTTTTGGCTTTGGAATATGTTTTTGCACGATTACGATTGTGTGATCTCTTGGCATGTAAGGATGTGGCGTCATCTCTTTTGTGCTGACTGCTTTGGCTTAGAAGACACATACACTCTGAGTTCTATTTGAATGCCTGATTTAACATAAGCTCTGAATAGGGGTTTGACATACTGTTATTCTCTCCCTCTCGTCTCTAGGTACTGGCGCTTTAACGAACAGTCCCGTGCGGTAGACAAGGACTACCCCAAGCCAATCAGTGTGTGGGGCTCTGCGGTCCCGTCCTCTCCCAAGGGGGCTTTCCTCAGCGATGATGGAGGTGAGAGAGGCGAGAGGGTGGCCAGGAAAATGCCAGTAATGAACACTCTGAACAAAGGAGAAGGGTGGGTCTGGTCAATAAGAGAGAGAGGCGGGGCTTAGTGTAGGCAATAAAAAAAAGTGACATCTTGAAAGGATGAAGAAAAAGACAGCGTTTTTTTTGGCTGTCTTTCTTTTCCCCAGAACTGTACTCTATTTACTGTCTCACTCAATGCCGTGGATAAGTATTTGATTATCATAACAGCGTATTTAGTACTTAACATCTTGCCCCTGTCTTCCCCTCACAGCTTATACATATTTCTACAAGGGATCCAAATACTGGAAGTTTGACAACCACCGGATGAAGAGTGAGCCGGGCTACCCTAAATCCATCCTGAGGGACTTCATGGGCTGCAGTGTGGACCTGGACCCAGACAGAGACGGGGACACCGACGCAGGCCGCAAGGTCCCCGACGTGGATCGCCCGCCCTTCAACCCTGATGCAGGCCGGGACAAAGACAAGGAGAAGGACAAGGAGCGGGACAAGGATCGAGACCGCACCAACGATGTAGACTATAAGGACGAGAGAGAAGAGGAGACCAACGAGGTGGACGTGGTGCTGAAGATCGACGAGAGCGAGACGCGCACTATGAACATCATCATGGTGACAGTACCCCTGGTCCTGGTGCTGTGCATCCTGGGACTGATCTACGCCATCATCAACACACTGAAGAGGAAAGGAGCTCCCAAACTGCTGGTCCACTGCAAACGCTCCATGCAGGACTGGGTGTGACCTCAAACCCACTTAATAACCCCCCCCCACCTGAATCCTATCCTCGTTCCTCCATCTTCTCATCCAAAACATGGTAGTAGAGACATAAGTGCAAATACGTACACACATATGCATACACACCCTCACACACACAGCAAACATAAACACATACTCCTAACTCGTCCCCCTCCCATGGTGCTCTCCCCAATGAGTTGTCTGTAGTCTATTTATATCAGAAAGTTTGCACATAGTTTTTTGTTTTTGTTTGGTTCATATTGTGTGTGAGTCTTTTTTTTTCTGAACCAGGAAGTGTCTGCATTATTCTCTCTCTCTCTCCGCCCCGTTACAGGGGGTTTCTCTGAGAAAACTTCCATCTGGTTCTTGGATTAACCTTTGAAAGGGAAACAGAGACAAAACAGAGCGATAGAGAGAGACGGCAGCGCAGAATGAAGGGAGTGAAGGAGGTTTGATTCTGTGAAAAGCAGAGACCCCCCTTCCACTCCTCCTCCCTCCCTCCCATCTCCTCCCTCACTCAGGACTCCTTCAGCTGAAGCAGGCCTACTGCAGGTCAGGTATCAACAGGAGAGAGAACAGTGTAAACAGTGTCACTTTTTGAACTGCAACTCACCCAATGCTTTTTATCACTACACCTTCCATGTTGAACAGCCACTAACTGAACTTTTGGTTTTCTCATCTGTTTTTAATTCAAGGGCACCATGGATGATATTGGAAATGTTGTCCATACTTTATAGACAACTTTCACAAACGTTTGGGTTATTCAACCAAACATGGTCCCGTGGTGCCTCTTTCATTGCGAACCTTGTTTCGGTCCTATTAAACCGTGGCAATGAGAGTTTGAGTTGTTATGATAGGGAAGGGTTGGAAAAGAAAGGCGCATCTTTCCCAAAAAATGTAAGACAAAGGCAATTCACTGTGAAATGACTTTGTGTGGGACTTGGGGGAGCAGTTGAGGTACTGAGGAAGGAGAGAGACGGGGTATTGAATGAATATCCACTGGGCAAAATCTGGTTGAATCAATGTTGTTTCCACGTCATTTCAATGTGATGATGTTGAATCAATGTTGTTTCCACGTCATCTCAATGTGATGATGTTGAATCAATGTGGAAAACTGATTGGATTTGCAAAAAGTTATCAACGTAAGGGAATCTAATTTTCTAATTTTCCCACCAAACTTTTAACCTAAATCCAATCCAGCTAGCACATTGGGAACGAAGCCATACGTTTTTTAAACGTTCTGAGAATGGAAGTGAACATTTTGCCTGTTTTGGGAACGTTCATTTTTAGGTTGCTGGGAGGTTGCGAGAACATTTTACTATGGTTCCCTGAAAGTTTTCCTGTGAGGTTTTGTTTATGTTCTGAGAATGGAAATGATAGGTTATTTGAAGGTAATTAAATAAACTTCTGGGAATAATACTTTTAATACCACTGCTAGCTTAGGTTAACTGTTTTGAACTCCAAGCACAGATAGGACACATGTTAATTCATCTTCTTATGATTAGGAACTTATGATCTTTTGCTTTCTATCCATGGAATTAGTCCTTTGATGCTGAGAACGTGTATATGTTTTTAAATAACATTCTTAGAACGTTCTTTGACGTTACTAATGTTTTCTTGTGGTTTTTATGGAACCTTTTCTTAATGTTTCTGAGAACATGACTTTAAATAGAAACATGAGAAAACCTGTAGAAAAAGTCCTTCAGAAGTACCGAAATTCTCACAGAAGAACTTTGTTTCATAACGTTCTCTGATCGTTCTGAGAACATGGCTTTAAATAGAACCATGAGGAAACCTATAGGTACTGTTATGATGCAGTACTGAAATTCCAACCTAAGAAACATGGTCCTCAGAACGTTGTGTGCTAGCTGGGTACCCTGCACCATTCCCAGAACATTGTGAGAAGGTTTTATGCAAAAATAACCATAGGACAACCACGCTCTCACCAAGCTCCAAGAAACATATGATTCTCAGAACATTATGTGCTAGCTGGGAATGACATGCTGAAATGTTTTGTTGATTTCATGTTGAATTAAAGTTAGTTGACAACTCAACCAAAATTAAATCAAAACTAGAGTTTGAAATAACGTCTGTGCCCAGTTCATAAGAGATTGACTAATGCTTTTAATCTGAGAAATATTTCGAACAAATGATACTTCAGCCTCCACTGAAATGTATTAATAAATATAGTTCAAGTAATGTACCACACAATGAGCCCTCTCTCTGTAATACCCTCTCCCCTAGATTTAAATAGATTGGAGGGCCTCTCGCTGAGCTTGTTCTAGAGAGTTAGTCCTCTGAACATACAGCTAATCCTCTCATTTAAAAACAGCAGGTGTATTGTTCAACCCCAGCCTCAAGTCTTAAGCCTTCTCTGTACCAAAGCAGGCTTCTTTTCATTTTCTGAGAGGTCCAAACAGAGAGACAGACTTTACCAGAGAGGGAGAAGGGGGACAAGAGAGGGCGTGAGAGGCTAGAGATCTACTAAAGGAGCTCAAACACAGAAACCTTATCGGTTAAGTATTTGGGAAGGCTTACGGTCTGTTCCTGGATTGTGTTACCCAGATGTTGGTGATTGTTGGAAGGGGTTGGGAAGGCTGCAGGGCAGGCTGAGTGAGAGACCAGAGGTCCCTTCCTACAGCTGAGTAGGGCAGTAGGGGGAGTGAGGGAGAGGAGCTCACTGGGGACCCTTATTGGCACTGTGTCATACTGTATGACCCACATTCACTAGCTCCAGAGAAGGAACTGTGGAGTCTATTATGATACCAAAGGGAAATAGTAGCATGCAGTGTATGTGACCTCTTTATTTCTCACATTGTTATGTATTCCCTATGCTCTTCTCTTCGACCACTAAGGCCTATGTACAGTACACATATGTCAAGTAGATTTGCTAGCAGCCCTCTAAAGATACTGAGAAAGGTGTTGCTGTAAAGTAGAGATAGGTCATTTTATACTCATATACCTGACAGGTTTCACTGTTTACCATCTGTCAAACAGTAGTTGTGATGAGCATGTCTGTCTGAGGCATTGACGGAGGTAGGGGGGGGGGTGTACAGAGGATGCCGTGAGATGCTCCCATAATACCACTGAGATGGCGGATGGCCAGTTAAAAGGGCTATTATAAATATTCTTGACAGCGGAGCGGAATCACAGTCATGAGACGTCCTGCGTGTGTCAGTGATGGATCCCGCTCGATGGGGTTGCTAGGAGACCCAACTCCGTCCCATTGCCCTCTCATTGTGCTGCGAGGTTGAGAGAGGAGTTAATCAGAGGTAAAAGCCTTCCCTCTCTCTTCAACCCCCTGCCTCCCCCACCCGTCCCCATCCACCCACCCATCCTGTCCAAATCAATGGGAACTCACCATCAGCAGGCCTAGAAGGTATCTGGACACACTCAAAAAATGCTCACTCATTGTCTGAGACACAGTCCATGCCTTACTCGCTCTCTCTTTATCTGGGATAGCTAGTATCTTTGTGTCTGTATGGAGTAGACTATCTCTGCAAGTTCCAGGCCGTAGTGGCCTATGTGGCTGTTTGTGTTCCTAGTATGTCTATCTCTTAGTGTGGATTTATTTTACAACTGTTTCCCGGTGTGTCTGAGACATCTCCCCAATAAGACACTGTAGTCCCCAACGATGCCTGCCTAAGAACTAGCTCGAGCAGATGCAACAGAAATGTGGGAAATTTCACAAAGGATATGCCTGCTTGAAGTAAACTAGAGCCTTTAAAAGAGCACTCTGGGATTGAGTCCAAGACTGCTTAGTTTTGTTTAACTTTTTTTTTTCTCATGCAATGCAAAATACAGCAATGAAAAATACAGTTATGAAATATTATGTCAGGGAATGATTGAGGTATCAACACTCTGTGTGTATGTGTTTTGTGTGAGTATGTATATTGTCTCCTTATAGCCTTATAGTAATAACTTCTTCCTCTCGCTCTCTCTCTGTTGAACACCACTCTACTCTTCTGTGCTGGTCTGGTCCTCTCTGAAGCCCGTCTAGGCCCAGCCTTGGCCCCAGGGGGACTGTAACAATGGGCTCTCTCACAAAGTGCAGCATTGTCCTCCATGCTGTCATTGCTCCAGCCCAGAAGGAAGGCAGGCTGAGCCCTAGGCCAGGATCAGGAAGCTTCCTTTCTTTCTTCCTTCCTTCCTTCCTACCACAATCCCACTCTCTCCCAACCCCACAGCTCTGTCCTGGTCAGGGAGGGAGCAGAGCAGCCAAGGCAGTCTGATGTTTTATATCCAAGATAGAGAGGAACACAGCAGACTATGTTCATTCTATATATTCCATTAGTTGTTGTTTGTGGCCAGTGCATTTCACAGGCATCCTGTACTGTTGCTTCATATCATGTCTCACAGTTAACCACTAGCTTGACAAAATTGTTTTGTTATTCATTGCAAACAACAACCACACAGGATGCCAAACTGATCTTTGTAGAGTGAAAGAGAGATATGTTAGAAAGATGACATGGAAGACATGTCAACAGAAAGGGGTTCAGTTTGATCCTTGCTTTCAATTTCTCAATCCTCTGTTAGATGTTTGTCAGATCCAGAGGTTGGTGGGAAGATGATCGATGCGCTTTGACTGAGTCTCGATGCCTCAGCTCCAGACACACTCAGTGGGTGTGCATCCCTATCCCAGAGCGCATCTCACCTTACTCACTCAGCTGAGCCTGATCAACTGAAACCACATGCTATTAACTCTCAACTGACATACGGTAGACTGCTCCTCCCAGATCCTTGGAAACCCAGGCAACTAAAAGCCTACCAGGCTATGGCAGCGCAGCGTTACATCTCGCAAATGCTTTAAAAACGTTACAGAAATGTTGTGTGAAAGTTACTACCCGGGCAATGCTTCAGTGAGTTCGTTTTTTTTCAAATCTCACCATGCCTATTAACATTGATGGGATGAAAATAAAAAGTTAATTTGTCTGTATGATTATCATGATTATTTGTAATATTAATTTAGAATTTTTCTTTGAACTCCGTATGATTCTTTTTGTACTTTTAATAACATTCCGTATGTGTTTTTATTTTATTTTGCTGTAGAAAGTGAAGATTTTATACATTTGTGTTGTGTGTTCACCTCTTGTTGAGTGTGTTGACTATCCATGCTGGACATGTACACAATAAAATGCTCTAAAAACAAAGAAGTCTACTAGTCGAAAGCGATCCTGCATTTTCTGAACTATCCCAATGACCTACTCATGATGCGACTTTGTGTTTGATGCTTGGCACTGCACCAATACAGAAGCTGTGTGGGACCATGATTTATTTTGTCCACCATAATGTATGATTCCCAAATGAGGACTTCAGTAAACAAACAAACTGTATCCTGACAATGGTCCCACCCCTTCTTCAAACTCTCCCTGATCTAAGATCACAGTCTGTGGCCAGGGCCACACTTCCGCTTTCTCAAGAACCATGGACCATGGGAAACTGGGAGGGAGATTTGGCAGCAACAGCCCAAATACTACAGAGATGAGAGGAAGCAAGTACAGTAGTTTGGTCAGAGCAGGTGCCCTTCTATACAGTAGTAACCTACAGTTGAAGTCGGAAGTTTACATACACTTAGGTTGGAGTCATTAAAACTTGTTTTTTAACCACTCAACAAATTTCTTGTTAACAAACTATAGTTTTGGCAAGTCAGTTAGGACATCTACTTTGTGCATGACACAAGTAATTATTCCAACAAGTATTTTTCCAACTGTCTGTTTACAGACAGATTATTTCACTTATAATTCACTGTATCACAATTCCAGTGGGTCAGACGTTGACATACACTAAGTTGACTGTGCCTTTAAACAGCTTGGAAAATTCCAGAAAATGATGTCATAGCTTTAGAAGCTTCTGATAGGCTAATTGACATAATTTGAGTCAGTTGGAGGTGTACCTGTGGATGTATTTCAAGGTCTACCTTCAAACTCAGTGCCTCTTTGCTTGACATCATTGGAAAATTCAAATAAATCAGCCAAGACCTCAGAACAACAATTGTAGACCTCCACAAGTCTGGTTCATCCTTGGGAGCAATTTCCAAACGCTTGAAGGTACCATGTTCATCTGTACAGACAATAGTACGTGTCACGTCCTGACCTTAGTTCCTTTGTTATGTTTCTTGTTTAGGTTGGTCAGGGCGTGAGTTGGGGTGGGCATTCTATGTGTTGTTCTAGTTTTGGTTTTCTATGTGTTTGGCCTGGTATGGTTCTCAATCAGAGGCAGCTGTCAATCGTTGTCTCTGAGAATCATACTTAGGTAGCCTGTTTTTCCCAATTGATATGTGGGTAGTTGTTTTCTGTGTTTGCACCTTACAGGACTGTTTCGTTCACTCTCTTTGTTGTTTTGTTATTCAGTGTTCAGTTGATTTATTAAATATTAACATGGACACATACCACACTGCGTATTGGTCCGATCTTGACTACTCTTCCTCAGATGACGAGGAGAACCGTTACTATACGCAAGTATAAACACCATGGAACCACGCAGCCGTCATACTGCTCAGGAAGGAGACGCGTTCTGTCTCCTAGAAATGAACGTACTTTGGTGAGAAAAGTGCAAATCAATCACAGAACAACAGCAAAGGACCTTGTGAAGATGCTGGAGGAAACAGGTACAAAAGTATCTATATACACAGTAAAACGAGTCCTATATCGACATAACCTGAAAGGCCACACAGCAAGGAAGAAGCCACTGCTCCAAAACCGCCATAAAAAAGCCAGACTACGGTTTGCAACTGCACATGGGGACAAAGATTGTACTTTTTGGAGAAATCTCCTCTGGTCTGATGAAACAAAAATGGAACTGTTTGGCCATAATGGCCATCGTTATGTTTGGAGGAAAAAGGGGGAGGCTTGCAAGCCAAAGAACACTATCCCAACCATGAATCATGGGGGTGGCAGCGTTATGTTGTGGGGGTTCTTTGCTGCAGGAGGGACTGGTGCACTTCACAAAATAGATGGCATCATGAGGTAGGGAAATTATGTGGATATATTGAGGCAACATCTCAAGACATCAGTCAGGAAGTTAAAACTTGGTCGCAAATGGGTCTTCCAAATGGACAATGACCCCAAGCAAACTTCCAAAGTTGGGGCAAAATGGCTTAAGAACAACAAAGTCAAGGCATTGGAGTGGCCATCACAAAGTCCTGACCTCAACCCTATAGAAAATTTGTATGCAGAACTATAAAAGCGTGTGCGAGGAAGGAGGCCTACAAACCTGACTCAGTTACACCAGCTCTGTCAGGAAAAATGGGCCAAAATTCAGCTTGTGGGAGGCTACCTGAAACGTTTGATCAAAGTTAAACCATTTAAAGGCAATGCTACCAAATACTAATTGAGTGTATGTGAACTTCTGACCCACTGGGAATGTGATGAAAGAAATAAAAGCTGAAATAAAAAATTCTCTCTACTATTATTCTGACATTTCCCATTCTTAAAATAAAGTGGTGATCCTAACTGACCTAAAACAGGGAATTTTTACTAGGATTAAATGTCAGGGATTGTGAAAAACTGAGTTTAAATGTATTTGGCTAAGGTGTATGTAAACTTCCGACTTCAACTGTATATCCAAATCATGACAGAGAATATATGGTAGATTGAATAAATCAGATTTATTTATAAAGCCCTTTTTACATCAGCCGACGTCACAAACTGCTATACAGAAACCCAGCCTAAAACCCCAAACAGCAAGTAATGCAGATGTGGAAGCAGATGCACATTCACAATAATTTTCACTTACATCTATATTCAAATATTTACAGTGCCTCCCGAAAGTATTTGCACCCCTTGTTTTTCCACATTTTCTTGTGTTACATCCTGAATTTAGAAGGGATAACATTTAGATTGTTTGTCACTGGCCTACACACAATACCCCATAACGTCAAGTGGAATGAGGTTTTATAGAAATGTTTAGAAATTAATCAAACCTGAAAAGCTGAAATGTCAATAAGTATTCAACCCCTTTGTTATGGCAATCCTAAATAGGCTCATGAGTAGAAATGTGCTTAACAAGTCACATAAGTTGCATGGACACATTGTGTGCATTAATAGTGTTTAAAATATTGTTTTAATAGCTACCTCATCTCTGTACCCCACACATACTATTATCTTAAGGTCCCTCAGTCGAGTAGGGAATTTAAAACAGATTCAACCACAAAGACCAGAGAGGTTTTCCTATGCCTTGCAAAGAAGGGCACATGCAGTATTGGTACTGTAGATTGTTAAACAAAGCAGACATTGAATATCAGGTGTCCTTCCTAACTCAGTTGCTAGAATCTGCTCAGAGATATCACCATGTGGCCAATGGTGACTTTTAATCAGTGACAAAGTTGAATGGCTGTGATAGGAGAAAACTGAGGATGAATCAACATTGTAGTTAATCCACAATACTAACCTAATTTACAGAGTGAAATGAAGGAAACCTGTACATAATAAAATAAATATTCCATGCATCCTGTTTGCAACAAGACACTAAAGAAATATTCACTTTTTGTCCTGAATACAAAGTGTTGTGTTTGGGGCAAATCCAATACAGCACATTACTGAGTATCCCTTTCCATATGTTCAAGTATAGTGGTGGCTGCATCATGTTATGGGTATGCTAGTAATTGTTAAGGACTTGGGAGTTTTTTAGGATAACAAATAAACATAATGGAGCTAAGCACAGGCAAAATCCTTGAGGAAAACCTGATTCACTCTGCTTTCCACAAACACTGGGAGCTGAATCTACCTTTCGGCAGGACAATGGCCTAAAACACAATGTAATGAATACTCAGGTAGAAAAAGGTGTAGATTCACGCGCAGAGCGCGGCAGGTGTTTATTTCGCCTTCGCAGAAGGCAGGAAACGTGGTCACAGGCAGGCAATGGTCATACACAGGTAGGCAAACAGGAAGGTGAATCAAAACTAGGACTGAAGGATATAACCGGTTGTCACCAACGAGCTAGGAAAAGGCTTAGTAGAGTCAAAAGGAACAATACCTCACAAAGGCACAAACAGAATGAACTGAACTAAATAAGGAGCTGATGAGACCAGGTGGGTAAATAACACAGGTGAAATCAATGAACAAAAATGAAAGACAGGGCTACTTTTTTCACCTTTATTTAACCAGGTCGGCAAGTTGAGAACAAGTTCTCAATTACAATTGCGACCTGGCCAAGATAAAGCAAAGCAGTTCGACACATACAACAACACAGAGTTACACATGGAGTAAAACAAACATACAGTCAATAATACAGTAGAAAAATAAGTCTATATACAATGTGAGCAAATGAGATGAAATAAGGGACGTTCAAAAACACTAAGAAACAGAATACAAGGTTGACTAAGAAAATAAATACTGAACCTTACAAGGCCAAATCTACAGTACACTGAAATTGCTTACCAAGAAGACAGTAAATGTTCCTGAATGGCCCAGTTGCAGTTTTACTTTTATCGGCATGAACATCGATGGCAAGACTTGAAAATGGTTGTCTAGCAATGATCAACAACCAATTTGACAGAGCTCGAAGAATTTTGAAAAGAATAATGGTACAAATATTGAACAATCCAGGTGTGCAAAGCTCTTAGAGACTTACCCGGAACAACGCACAGCTGTAGTCGCTGCAAAAGGTGTTTCTAACATGTATTGACGCGGGGTGTGAATACTTACACAACCATTCAAAAGTTTGGGGTCACTTAGAAATGTCCTTATTTTTGAAAGAAAGGCAATTTTTCTGTCCATTAAAGTAACATAATTGCCAAAAGGTTTTCTAATGATCAATTAGCCTTTTAAAATGATAAAATTGGATTAGCTAACACAACGTGCCATTGGAACACAGGAGTGATGGTTGCTGATAATGGGCCCCGGTACGCCTATGTAGATATTCCATAAAAAAAAACAGCCGTTTCCAACTACAATAGTCATTTACAACATTAATAATGTCTACACTGTATTTCTGTCAAAAAATGTGCTTTTCTTTCCAAAACAATGACATTTCTAAGTGATCCCAAACTTTTGAAGGGTGGTGTATGTAAATTAGATATTTCTGTATTTCATTTTCAATAAATTGGCAAAATATTGTGTGTATATGGGTGAGAAAAATATGTATTTAATCCATTTTGAATTCAGGCTGTGGAACAAAATGTAGAATAAGTCTGGGGTATGACCAGTGCTAAGCTACGCTTCATCTCTTCTCCGGCTTGAGTCTGGCCACGATACTTCGTCCACATCACAAGATAGATTCTCTTGCCAAACATCGAGGGAAGAATGTCCTAGCATGGCGTATCCAACCTTGGACAGAGGCAACCTCTATGTCCCCACATAGACCATATTTATAATTGCAGTCTCTTGTACATCTGTAAACAAGCGTCCTCATCCTCCATGATGTCTTTGCCTTTCCACTCTGTACAGAATTGAAACACAGTATGTGTTCGGCATAGGAACTGTAAACAATGTACAAAACAATGTAGTACAACATGATAACCAACCTCATTCATTCAATGCAGTGCAGTAAATGGATGGCTTAGAGTTACAAATGTTTATGCAATACTATGAAGTCATTTGTATTTTACAGTACATTACTGTAATGCTAAAATAGTCATTAGATAGTTGCATACCTGTTCTCATTTCTGAAGGTTTGAATTATGGACGCCACTGTAAATCGACTGAAATTGGGCTGGACTCTCAGTCTCACTCTATCATGGTCAAACCGTGGTTGATCACATGATCAACAAATTTTGCCCTAACCTCATTAGAGATGCCTCTCCTTCCTTCTCTTCTTTGCCCTCATACACTCTTCCTCTCCCTCCTACTCCTCTTGCTCTCTGTCCATTGTTGGCATCCATTGTTCAAAACAGGTAATCTGACCTTTGACCTATTTATAGGCCTATACTACAGTAAAGCAGTGATTGGTTAGTGATCAGTTAAGCTATTAGTGTTTGCACATGTGAGGAGTGTGTGTGTGATCTGGTGAATAAGTGTAGCATTTTGACTGGTTGTGTTTGGAAAAGGAAAGCAAGTCACTTCCTGTTAGATTTTTGTGTTTTAGGTAGAGAGTTGTGTGTAGTGTTTTGAAAAAAGTGTTTTATGCAATTGACAACTGAGTCAAAGGCTGAGAAATAGCTAATGGTTTGGATATTTGGAGTGTAGTTTTGCACTTTGAGTGAGAGGTTTCAGAAATCGTGTGACATGAAAAGATTTTGTGTGTAAGCAGTTGGAAAAAACTGTAATAAATAGGCCATTTTAAATACACGCGACAGCGCAAGATAACGAACCATAGGTCTACAAGGAATGCATTAGTGGTACCGTCGCAAAATGGCTACATATTTTTGCCCTGATGCGATTAGACCTCTTTGTAGCCATTTTGCAACAGCTCCGCTACTGCATTTCTCGTAGGCCTTGTCAGGGCTTTGAACCTGCTGAGCTCTAATCATTTCCCGACCTCTACCTAGAATTGAGCACCTGGCCTAGGCCTTGTTAAATTAGCTCACTTATACTGGCTGCTCCCCTGAGCAGTGGACTAATTATTACCAGAAATACCTAACCACAGCTAAACAAACCTTGTTATTAACCTCACATACACACCTGTTAGGCCTACATATTGCAGAAACCCACCTGTTACTGTACTACTGTACCTACCATATATAAAAATAGTAAGTTCACACGTAATATTCCGAAAAAAGTAGCTAATGGTGTGTCCTTACCCTGTCCCCTTAACCACCCTTTCTATTTCTTCATTTCTGTCTTTGTCCAACCGTATGGAAGCCCTTTCCTGCACAAAGAACATCAAATTTGACTACTAATTTGACTTATGAGACAGTAAGTCATAATTATGAGATAGAAAGTCATTACTATGAGACAGAAAGTCATATCTTTTAGAAATCTAGTCACAATAATGAGATCCCAAGCCATAATTATTAGATGGCAAGTCAGATACATTTAGGCAATCTGTATCACATAAATCATACATTGTGTGTGTGTGTGTGTGTGAGAGAGAGAGAGAGAATTTGTGGTGATATTGTTCCATATGAATGGATTGGATTGGAGAGTTTTGTTGATGTGAGTTGGTGCCTGTTTTATAACATCTGGTTGACATTCGATTTAATATCTGGTTGACATCCGATTGTTAAAGGGGCAATCTGGGATTAGTACATCCTGTCACGACTCCGACCGAAGGTGGCTTCCCTTCCCGTTCGGGTGGAGCTCGGCGGTCGGTCGTTGTCGCAGGCCTACTAGCTGCCACTGATTCTTTTCTCCCCCTCCTTATGTATTTATTGATTACACCTGTTTTGAGTTGGTTGTATTAGTTGGGCTTTATTAGTCAGCCGGCCCGCCCGTTTCTTTGTGGGGGATTGATTATTGTAACCCTGGTGTTTGCTACAGACGTACGTGTTCGTGTATCTAGTGCTAGACTGTTTTCGTTCCCTGTGTCTGGGGCATTTTGTTTGAGCACCCAAAAGTGGGGTGGCCGTGGTTCACCATGTGTGCATTAAAGGAGCACTTTAATGAACTCTCTGCTTTCCTGCGCCTGATTTCACCCTCACAACACCCAGGACCTTACACAACCATTTTTTTTTTACATTGAAATTATTCAATAATAGACATTGATTCTTTAAGAATACAACTTAGAAATTCCCCATGAGCATCGGTCTTACCCCATCAGAACCCAAAATATATGCTTTTTATTCCATTGTTTGGAAACAATGTAATTCTGGCCAAACACTGTATAGCTTCAAAACATGGTAAAACTATCATTTTGATGTCATGGATGGTCCGCCATTGCATCCATATGTGAGAGTCCTTGCGTCTATGAATTTGAGAGTGGTTACCCTATTCCTCAGCTGTTTACCAAACAAAGTGGTGATGAGAACGATTTTTGACTGTTTGAATCCCAGATTACCCCTTTAAAAAGCGTCGACTTGCAGGGCTATTCAATGTCCATGATCCAGACTTACTATCCCATAATAATGACTTACAAATTAATTATGACTTACTATCTCATAACTCCTAGTCAGAATTTGGGGTGTGGCGGGAATGGGCCGACCCTCTTAGTGTTAAAAAGTGAGGTAATGGTGTAATGTGCAGAACATCTGCTGTAGCATGATATGTTTGGGCACTTGGCAAAAACAAAGTAAAGGGAGAAATGCCTCAATTTGTAGCAGGACCAACCCATTACTCATTAACTACACATGCATATGGAGTGTGTGTTAGCCTTTGAGCAAACAGAGTGCACATATGGAATGGGAACATTAGATGTGTTTTGATCAGTTTGTGGCCTAAATGACAGCTCAATACACTTTCTCTGGAGTCCTATTTGCTTGTGTCTAGATTGCTTAATGAAATGGGTACATCGAGGGAAATTCACTTTGTTTAATGTACTGAAATTTGTGTCCCTCTTTGCTTTTTAGGCATTGTGGCTTTGCAAGCTGTGACATCTGGCCCATGCTTGCTCATGATTAGACTCCACCTGCTTTAGGGCAGAGAGGTAACCTTGTAAACAGTCTGAGTCTCAGTGGAGCACCAGCTCTGTTTCTGGCCCGCAGCAAAAACAGCCACCTCACCGCCATGCTTACTCAAGTCCTGCTGGCAACATTCAGGCATGCAGGCCGGCACGCACAGGAGAGAAGGACACTAGAAGGGTTCAAGGGAGGATGATGGATGATGATTATAGTCATGATGGTCAACAGTGATCCTCAGTACATCTGTAGCGTTTTCCTCATCAGAGAATTATTGTTCCCCACGCTTGCATGTTCGTATACAGTCCAGGGTCAGAGGAAGTGGCTCCGTTAGGGTCACATGATCCATCCGGGTCACTCTTTTTCCTGAGAGAAAGTTCTGTCCTTGTTGCCACGGCAACAGGGTCCTGTGGACCCTGAGTTCTAACTCTAGTTCCCGCAACCCCCCCAGCTGTTGTGACATTTGAGTGTGGAGGACTCAAGAGAGACACGGACCTCACAACTGTATTGGAAGTACACAGATAGCGACTGTAGCATGTTTCATATTACACAAATTGTTTGTCCCTAATATTACCAGAATATACCACATTTTTATGAAGTCCCAGATTAACTGGAAGGCCGCACGAACGTTGTCATCTGTCAGAGTAATTTACTGTTTACGCCGTTTAAAGTACAAAGGGCTCCAGATGAGGAAATAAATGGTAGACCTGATATGCGTGTTTTATGATGCAGGCCCCCTCTCTTCTGAATAGTAAAACCCTGTGGAACCCTGTTTAACCGGAGGTTTATGTTTAGGAGAGAGGAGGTAAGTCTTCCCTCTCAGAACTCCATGTCACATTAAACACAAGCCTCACAACCCTACCCCAGGGATCAGCCTGGAACACAGAGGGCAACGACCAAGCGTCTATTAAACACACCCTCTGATAGTGGAACCTGTAACACTGTGTGTGTGTGTGTGTGTGTGTGCGTGCGTGGTTGTGTGCGTGCGTGCGTGGTTATGTGCATGCTTGTGTAGTTATGTGCATGGGGGTGTGTGTTTAGTTATTGTGCACCTATGTGTGTGATGCACCCACTAAGCCTGTATATAGAACAGGTGTATGTTGGACCCCTGAGTGAATGAGTGAGCAGAACCAGACCGTGGTCTGACTGATGCTAAACCCATTACGGTAATGAGGAGGAAAGGCTATGAAATGACATGGTGTAATTGGGTTAAAGAGGAGAGCATCATGAGGGAATCTTACTGCTGACGTCATATGGTGGCAAGCACACGGCCTCTCCATAAAGAAGCTATCACAATATGCGTGTGACTGGGTCAGGGAAGTAATGTAGCATCTAGTGTTGTGAAGATTGCTTGGTGACCCGTCAAAACAACGGCCGAGCCACAAAATACCATTGGGCTTAGTAAAATGGGCATTTGTGGTGAAAATAATCCATTTGTTTTGTAGTTAATCTCGGCAACTGATGTTTTTCAATGCCTCAGTATAGGGGGCCATGGCAACAGATTCCACACTTGCTCACATGCCATTCACCATGTCCATGACAAAAGCCTTATTCAAATCAAATCAAATCATTTTTGGGGGTCACATACACCGTGTTCAACAGATGTTATTGTGAGTGTAGCGAAATGCTTGTGCTTTTAGATCTGACAGTGCAGCAATATCTAACAAGTAATATCTAACAATTTCACCACAAATACCTAATACACACAAATCTAAGTAAAGGAATGGAATTAAGAATATATAAATATATGGATGAGCAATGTCAGAGCGGCATAGACTATGATAGAGTAGATAGTATAGAATACAGTATATACGTATGAGATGAGTAATGCAGGATATGTAAACATTATTAAAGTGACTAGTGTCCCATTTATTAAAGTGGCCAATGATTTCAAGTCTGTCTATGTAGGCAGCAACCTCTCTGTGCTAGCGATGGCTATTTAACAACAGTCTGATGGCCATGATATGAAAGCTGTTTTTCAGTCTCTCGGTCCCAGCTTTGATGCACCTGTACTGACCTCACTTTCTGGATGATAGCGGGGTGAACAGGCAGTGGCTCGGGTGGTTGTTGTCCTTGGTGATCTTTATGGCCTCCCTGTGACATCAGGTGCTGTATGTGTCCTGGAGGGTTGATAGTTTGCCCCCAGTGATGTGTTGTGCAGAAAGCACCACCCTCTGGAGAGCCCTGCGTTTGTGGGCGGGGCAGTTGCCGTACCAGGCGGTGATATAGCTCGACAGGATGCTCTTAAGTGTGCATCTGTAAAGGTCTGTGATGGTTTTAGGTGACAAGCCAAATTTCTTCAGCCTCCTGAGGTTGAAGAGACGCTGTTGCGCCTTCTTCACCACACTGTTTGTGTGGGTGGACCATTTAAAAATCAAATCAAACTTTATTTGTCACATGCGCCCTGAATACAACATGTGTAGTAGACCTTACCGTGAAATGCATATTTACAAGCCCTTAACCAACCGTACAGTTCAAGAAGAGTTGTCACGCCCTGACCTTAGTTATCTATGTTTTTTGTATGATTTTGGTCAGGTCAGGGTGTGACGAGGGTGGGTATGTGTGTTTTTTTTGTCTTGTCTAGGGGTTTATCTATATCTATGGGTTTTTTGTATTTGTAGGTCTATGGTGGTCTGAATTGGTTCCCAATCAGAGACAGCTGTTTATCGGTGTCTCTGATTGGGGATCCTATTTAGGTTGCCATTGTCCATTTTGGTTTTGTGGGTTATTGTCTATGTGTAGTTGCCTGTCAGCACGCGTGTGATACACTGTAGCGTCACGTTCCTTTTGTTAGTTTGTTTTGTGTTATTTCTTCATTTAAAGAGGAATGTATTCATATCACGCTGCACCTTGGTCTCATCGTTATGACGAGGAACTTGAAACTCTCGACCCGCTCCACTCCAGCCCATTGATGTTAATAAGGGCCTGTTTGGCCCGCCTTTTCCTGTAGTCCACAATCAGCTGCTTTGTCTTGCTCACATTGAGGGAGAGGCTGTTGTCCTGGCACCACACTGCTAGGTCTCTGACCTCCTCCCTATAGGCTGTCCCATTGTTGTCGTTGATCAGGCTGACCGCAGTTGTGTCGTCAGCAAACTTAATGATGGTGTTGGAGTCGTGTTTGGCCACGCAGTCATGGGTGAACAGGGAGAACATTTCAGTTTGCCAGTGATATGTACGCCGAGGAACTGACACGGACAAACTTTACTGCTGTAACCTCTCCCTTTATCTGTCTTTGTTTCTCTCTGTCTCTTCGTCTATCTGTTTTGTCTCTAGCTTTCTCTCTCTCTCTCCATCTCCCTCTCCCGCTCTCTCTCTCCAAGAGATGAAGCAGAAAACAACAGACAGCATCCAAAGCAAATAACTTCGATAGGTGTGTGTTTGCTTTCCCCTCCATGTGTGAGTGAAGGACTAGACCTGTTTGTTCATAGCGAGTCATTCAACAGACTCAGCAGCAGCACACTGTTTGTTCAGTGCCCTGAGAGGAGATTAGTCAGACATTCCCTGCCCATGATGTCTAGGGATCCTGCTGCAGCTGCTTGGGCACCAGCTCCGGAGACCCCCACCAGGGCAGCCAGGCAGCATCTGGAGGGCACACTGCCCAGAGAGAGGCTGTGTTTGTGGGTCGCCTAAGAGGGATGAGCCCTGAGAAGGTGGTGCTCTGTAGATGGAGTCATGTTTTCCCCCCAGATGAAGTAGAGTGCAGAAGGCCTCTTATAAAGCAGAGAGAGATGCACATGCTAAATGGGTGTATTAGACCTTAGAGTGAAACGTTTACTTTACAAGCCCTTAACCATCAATTCAGTTTTAAGAAAATACCAAAAAAAGTAAGAGATAAGAATAACAAATAATTAAAGAGCAGCAGTAAATAACAATAGCGGGCTATATACAGCGGGTACTGGTACAGAGCCAATGTGCAGGGGCACCGGTGTCGAGGTAACTGAGGTAATAGGTACATGTAGGTAGAGGTTATTAAAGTGACTATGCATAGATCATAACAAAGAGTAGCAGCACCGTAGAAGACGGGAGGACGGAGGGGGGCAATGCAAATAGTCTGGGTAGCGATTTTATTAGATGTTCAGGAGTCTTATAGCTCAGGGGTAGAAGCTGCTTAGAAGCCTCTTGGACCTAGACTTGGCACTCCGGTACTGCTTGCCGTGCGGTAGCAGAGAAAACAGTCTATGGACTAGGGTGGCTGGAGTCTTTGACAATTTTTAGGGCCTTTCTCTGACACTCCCTGGAATAGAGATCCTAGATGGCAGCTTGGCCCCGGTGATGTACTGGGCCGTACACACTACCCTCTGTAGTGCCTTGCGGGCAGAGGCCGAGCAGTTGCCATACCAGGCAGTGATGCAACCCGTCAGGATGCTTCGATGATGCAGCTTTAAAACCTTTTGAGGATCTGAGGACCCACGCCAAATCTTTTCAGTCTCCTAAGAGGGAATAGGTTTTGTTGTGCCCTCTTTACGACTGTCTTGGTGTGCTTGGACCATGTTAGTTTGTTGGTGATGTTGACACCAAGGAACTTGAAGCTCTCAACCTGCTCCACTACATCCCCGTCGATGAGAATGGGGGCGTGCTCGGTCCTCCTTTTCCTGTAGTCCACAATCATCTCCTTTGTCTTGATCACGCCACACGGTCAGGCCTCAGGTCTCATCGTTGTCGGTGATCAGGCTTACCACTGTTGTGTCACGTCCCAGGCTTTGTTTACAATGGCTGCACGCTCACAGCAATGAAGGTAATTGAGGTTTCAGCCCTGTCAGGGGCTTTTCAATGCCTGCCACCCTCTCATTTCATGTCAGCATCTACTTCTCTCTTTATCTCCTCAGTGTTCCTCGCTATCTCCTCAGTGTTCCTCCCTATCTCTCAGTGTTCCTCCCTATCTCTCAGTGTTCCTCCCTATCTCCTCAGTGTTCCTCCCTATCTCCTCAGTGTTCCTCCCTATCTCCTCAAAGTTCCTCCCTATCTCCTCAGTGTTCCTCCCTATCTCCTCAGTGTTCCTCCCTATCTCTCCCTGCCGTATGTTTTTCTGTCATGCTCTTTCACTCCCTCCCTCTACATTGCATCTCATCTGTTCCTTTAGAGCCCCTGATCTGATACCTGATCATTCTATGACCCAGGACAGTATTGGACACGCATGTCCCTGCCTTCACCCAGCTGGCTCTTTTAAATGGTGCCATTGAAGTCAGCAGTAATGCAGTAAAGGTCTGCAGCTGAGAGCCACCATACACCCTCAGAAGAATCCAGTCCCCTCAGATCTGATCCAGGTGGGACACTGTAAAATGTATTGTAAAGGAGATGTACCACAGATGGAGGAAGTGTAATATAGAGACTATCCCTCTTTTCCTCAAATGCCTGTCATTTCATTTATGGCATGCAGATGCTTGCATTGTCACTCCTCCCCTCCCTTCCTCTCCTTGGTTTTAATAAGTACTTTTTTTTCACATGGCCATTCCATAATAAAGGAGCCTTTGCAGGGTGAGAGAGTCTGGTCCAGTTCTCGCCTCAACATGCATTCCTGCCCACATTCCATACCAGAGCACTTGTTAATTGAATAGTTTCATTGTGCTCTGACTGTGCCATGGGATCTGTATCTGGAAGGTAGGACAGTTACATTGTCTGAGTGAGCGGGGATTCCATCTGCGGAACTTGTAGTACGGACAGAACGTAGATAAACTAAGGCAATGTGTAATTATTATTGACTGGACAATATCTCTATTGACTGGCATCATAGAGAATTAGCAGGATGGATTAGCTGTGTATAAACAAGTATCCAAGTCTGTTCCCCACAAGAAAAGACGAGTCAGAGTATCTCTAGCAGCAGCACTCCTCAAAAAGCACTATATCAGCAGAGACACAGAGGGGATTAGAGGGAGGGAGAGGGAGAGAGGTTGGATGAAAGGACTTCTGAAGGCCAGATAAGCCAGACAAATGACAGAGTTGCACCATGTCTCCCCTATAGGCCAGCATTGGAAGGGAGGAGAGAAGAGTGGAAGACTGAGTTCATAGAACTACTATATCTACTTCAGCAGGGTGGTACTGAGAACCTCAGGGGAACGGTGGTTGAAGTGAGAGCAACACTGTGTGAATCAGTGAGTGAGTGAGGGAATCTGCACAATAATGTTTCACACACAGTGTTGTTGCTAGAATGGAACTGATGGACAAACAGGGCACAAGACGGAGAGAGAGAAAATGAGAGAATGCATGCTTGAGGACAGTTAAAAGACATTCCTCTGGGAGAGCATGGTGCCGTCTTTGGCACCCCTCTGCCAGTCACTCTCCTGTCTGATTCCCCTGCCTTGTGGGCTGGCATGGTATGTGTTGATTGTGTTGTTGTGTGCCACTCTGGAATGCAAACAGATAGCTATCTCCCCCCATCCCTCCCCCTACCTGCCACAGGAGGCAGCATGGGTATTTATTCTATCCACTCTTGTCATGCACCCTTTGAGCTAGGTGGAGATAAAAACCCATTCATGCATACAACCCACCGTGCACTGCATTCTCCGCTAATGACAGGCTAGTTTGGGCTAGGCGTGTTTCCTTGAAACATCAGGGACACACAACCATGTTCTGTCTGTGTGTACTGGACATGCCCTGTTGGGGGGCTCTCTGAGGGCATTCTGAGTCTCTTTCTGCCCTAATAGGACTATCTAACCTATGTGTCACCATGACAGTGAGAGCAGACCTGCAGATACAGGAGCTCTACTTTGGCAGGATGACTGGTGCCCTGTTCAGTGTCAGATAGGACAGAAGCCCTGGTACTGACCTCTGACAACCTAAAGGTGTTAGGCGGTCTGGCCCCATGGACTGGACCACACAGAGACCCCCAACATCCCTTATATCTGTGTGTTGGTGGACTTTCCCTCTCACTGGAACAGGGATATGGATCATACCTTTGGAATGGGAACTCCCAGGCACCCCTCTGTCTCTCTGCTCTATGTCATAGTCCAGGAGACAAGCCACGGATTCCTCACTAAGGCTTTCTAAGACAAGTTCTGGGAAACACTCTGGAGATCCCGTCAGGAGACTGTCTCTGAGTTAAAAGGGCAATCTGCAGTTCAAACAACAACAAAACAGACACCCCGCCACTGTTTTTGTTAAACGTTCTACCACAGCGACCATGTTATTTTTGTGAAGCCAATTTGATTCGGAGTTCAGATAGAAGTAGTTTGTACGTAAAAACTACTTCAAAGATGAATACTCAAAAGTTTTTCCCGAAATCACTTCACTTGCGCAAAAGAAAGAAGCCTGTGCTTTTAACTCTGATTAAGGTGTTTATATGTCCTAATATTTCAGAATATTGCTCAGAACACCAGGTGTTTTAATCAGCTTGTACGTCCTTTAAGATAAACAGATTAAGGTGTTTAAATTAATAATTCTCTACTCTGCAGTTTAATATTAAATTATTAGTATGCATGTAAATGTACTCACTGAGGGTGAAACTTGTTACTATGACCTCATGAAGTCACACCTCCAGCTGGAAGTTGACTCTGCATCTGTGTCTTTAAATCATCTACTGCATTAAAAACTTGGAACTGTCACCCACAGTCCCAGACTGTCACCTGACCACCCAACTGACCTGGAGCCCCACACGCACGCACAGACCTGGTCTTCGTCACTGTGCCTCTCCCAGGATGACCACACACCCAGTTTAAGACCAGGGTCAGGTTGCAAGACAGACAGAGATACCGCTTTACCCCCTTTTTCCCTGAATGTCTGGTCAGTCATTCATCCCGGAGATATGTCAACAGGTGCTCACATCAAAAAGCTCTTCATAATAGCCTCCGTCCATCATGTTTGATGTAAAAATGTAACCCGTATCTGCTGGCTTTGGCAATTGCTCCCCTCTCGTATATGCTCTGCTATCTGTGTCGTTTGGCCAGAGTAAAGATATGGTGGGAGTGAGGCTGATACTCTGTCAGAGCCCCTGGTCTGTCTATGTGTCTTCTAAACCCGCCTAACCTCCAGGTCACCCTGTGTCTGTCTGTCTGCTGCTTCATGTTCACAAAGAAGTAGACGCAGCACTCTCACAGCTGCCATGCCTCTACAATCAGCCCCCCCCACCCCCCCCCACCTCCGGCAGATCTGCCTCCCTGACCCAAAGGAATAGGCCACATCTGCCATGACCTCAACCTGTGGCAGTAGACATAGAGCTTTTAATAAAGACACACTACCCCCCGCCAGCCAGCATCTCTCTAATGCTCCACAGATATACAGAGCAGTGATCAGACACACACACGTTCCTCATATCCGCCTGTTAAAGCCAGACACCCCCTCTCCGCCTCACCCTGCCGCCAGCACCCCTGTCTACACTGTGTTCTCCTATAAAACTGTCAAGCGTGCGCTGAACCAGCAGAGCCAGACAATGCGATACTCCCAGCGTAGGAGACTTTCGAAAACCTTGGGGAGACATTGAGGACAGGTATGCACAAACAAGTACACACGCATAAGTATACGGATAAACACACACACACACGGCATGGACACATGGAGGAGGAATAGACTACAGTAACCCCTCCATTAGGTGCCTTGTTAACCCCAGGTAATTTGGTATAATTTAGCACTAGCTGCTGGCTCCTCTCTGGGTGGGGGAGTGTTTCAGTCCCGCTGACCGCTGGCTCCATCAAGTTCAAACTCCCACGTAATGTGAGTCCACCAGAAGTTCAGCCAACACGACTGGCACAGTGCATTGTGGGAGCTGGGCCAGAACGTCTTCTCTCAGTCCTAATATCAGTTAATATGAACACATGCGAGGTTACTGCATATAAATGCATACACTAATGCAGTATCAAATATAAACATTTGCTGCATGGGAAAACATCTTCTTTACAGAACCATTCTCCCTATCCCATAACATCCGAGAGTAGAGTACATTGTATGACTGTGGGAACTTGGGGATAGAGATGTGGTTGGAAGAGTACATGGCTGTGGGCCTACAGTATGTGGATAAAATAGTCTTCCTGTCTCTAAGCCTCTGTCTCCTACATCCACCAGGCAAGGTCTCTAATGATTGGCTGGCCAGTGATCCCGATAGTGGTCTATAACGCATGAGGTCATTTACATCTGCCAAAGAGAGCAAGGTATTGACCTGTACTGCTCTTTTATATACTGTGAAAAGGGAAAACCAGACAGAGTTAGGTCACCCCCAATTGCAGCAGGACTTTCCCCCCCAGCCTCTCTGGGATCTCGGCGCCATTGTTTGGTGTCCCCGGTGCAGGTTAGTGTTAGTGTTTTTGGCAGGTTATTACTTTAACCTATGATGTCATCCACCTCATTGAGGGGCAAGGGCTCATGGGGGAAGTTGAAGTGAACACATGTCCAAAACAGGACCATGCTAGAAGACTAGGCACCAAAAAATGACCTCAATGGACCAGCACAGCAAATAATGACGCCATTCCATGGCACCAACAGGTCCCATGGCAGTGGTGCTACATCATGCAACTGGAACTACATCATATCCCAGCCAAATGTACCCTACCTGAGAGCTGTGCCCATGCACATGTAACAGTACTCTTCCTGCGCTGTAGTACATCGACACAGACTCCTACTTGTAGCACCAGTCATAGATTTTGTACTGTATATACAGCATGTGGTCGTGGTGGAGTAGGGGCCTGAGGGCACCCAGTCTGTGAATGTACTGTAATGTTTTTATAATTGTATAAACTGCTTTCATTTTGCTGGACCCCAGGAAGACTAATAGGGATCCATACTAAATACAAAATAGATGTTTCTGAACAGCACAGCACATCATGCAATGCACGGTTCACCATCCAACTCTGCACTCATGCACGCTGGTTTGGTGCTTGTTCACTGGGGCAACGTAGTTACCAAAATTATACAAGAAGCACAATACATAATATAATATTTTTAACAAAATTGCAAGTCATGCATTGCACGGCTTACCATCAAACTCCGCACTCACGCACTGTACAAAATATACGAAACTCCCCCACCAGACACAGTAAGTTGCTAGCTAGCATTAGCTGGAATTCTCTACAACAAAATGCACAACAAAAGAAACCGCTGCGTCTTATGTGTGATGTTCTAATAACATTTACAAATACATTTATATAAATTGTACATTCAAATCATCACTTGGGAGTTTAAAAATCACGTTTGATGTACAGTACAGTGCTTTGCACCAACAATTTACCACTAGTTTGGTGCTTGTTCACTGGGACGATTCTAACTTAAAAATCCTCCCTCGTAAACAAGCCACGCAAATCCAGCCAATAAGATGCCATGTTGAGTAGATGAAGGCAAGACAAAACTAAAACCAAAAACCCATTGGCTTAACAATAAAGTGGCAAGGAGAATCATCAATATAACCCTTTTACACATAGTCAGTTCCCCCTGCTGGGATTGCTATAATGAAATGATTTCACTTCATTTCTCTAATCCTTGTAAGCAGGAAATGAGTCCGTGTCACCACGGAGACCAGGGACAGAGTGGGAGGGGGGGGGGGGGGCAGTAACGTCAGAAGTGAGGGATCACTGGAACACATGCACACACATTACGCACCAGCACACATCTGGTTATAGTGGAAACGGAGCAGAGGATGCTGACTAAACTGAACTCCATCATACTCATCAAACTCAACCTCATCATCAATGTTGCTATGATAGTTGTCATTATAATAATTTGACCACAATAAACTGAGGATTGGGCATTACGTCACTGAGGATTGGGCATTACGAGAAGAGCTCTGGGTAACAGACAGTCTATGACTGAAATACTGGCAGTTCTGATGCTTCTCTCTGTCATCTGTGAGCTGTCTTCCTCTTTCGGAACCCCCCCCTCCCCCCCAGCGTGGCTTATGCTTCCTGCAGGTATTCTCAATCCCCCCCCTTAGATCCAGCAATCTGGAGGAGATGACGAGAAGCAAAAGACATTCATATTCTTTTTCAAATCCCCAATTATGTAAATTACAGCATACAAAAAATCTGCACAAAGCTGGCTCTCTAAACATGTCTTTGATTGCAGTGGCTAAAGTCTGTTGTTGTCTCCAGTAAACAAATGAGGTCAGCAATTACGCCTGTTAGTTGGCCTACGCTGGGGAAAATTCATTTATACAGCTGCCATCTGTACTGCCAGTACAGAATCAGTAGAGTTCAGATAAAGGTCAAGTCGAGGCCAGCATTCTCCCTTCATCTAGTGTAAATTAATACTTTTGTATGTAATAGTAATAGTTTGATGGGAATTGATCAATGCAGTGGTGGCAGTTATTGCCCAGTGAACCCCCATTATTGTTTGTGACCTTGTGTTTTAAGATAATGGGCATTTCCCGATACTGATCGATAAGTAGACGGGATCCTGTGACAATATACCTGTCACTAGACTAGCGGGGCTCTGATTGTATCTGGATTTCACTGGCGTCACACTGACCCACTCCAATGACATAAGGAGAAGGACTGTAGTGGAATTGATGTAATGCTCTTATATGTGGTCTGACTGTGCACACTAGGCTGAACACATATCGTACAGTATGTGGCATAGTAATTCAACATGGACAGCTTAACCACTGAAAACAACAGGGTAGCCTCAGACTGGCGCGGTGTGTTTGCTTGCGTAGGGGGTCAATTGCAGGGGAACAGAATTACGTAGATCTTAATGGGAACGGGAGACGGCATGGTAAAAAATAACATGATTATGGAACAGCAAACAAATGTAAGGACGGTTCCGCCACCTACGAAATCCACATCTAAGGCAGGTATGTGTGTTGTTGACTGGAGCTTTGATGCACCTCAATGGAAAGGGGAGTGAATGTGGTGAGTCTTGTCTGTCTACTGTGAGGGCATCGCTGACTTAGCTCGCTAGTAATGGATTGGGTGGGAGGATTGGTTTGGAGGGATTAAAGTGTGGTTCAAATCAGTGGAGTTTGTCTCTATGTGGAGGCGGGGGGGTTTCTATCCCCACACCACAATGACCACTCGTCCCTCTCAGACAGCACCAGGCCAAAGAGCACCAGACGTGATTGACAAAAGTAAAAATGGATAGAGGGGGGCAGGAGGTTGACACAGGCTCACCCGTCTCCAGTCCCTGGGGCTGTTTGTAAATACAGTCATCTGAGTGCCAAGGCACGAGCATGACATCACTCAATGTCAACGATCCAATGAGAGAGAGATGATTGGGATGAATTTCCTATGGGATTTTATTTCACGCTGTTTGACTGGTAGGGCCATGTGCTGGAATCTGCCTTGTCATGAGCATATGGTCTCTCAATGACCTTTCAGATTGTGCATTGTGAATTTGGTCTGCTGGAATCCATATTGGTCTTGATGACAGTTAGGATTTTAGTCTATTCTATATAAAATCATATCTTTGATACACACAAAATCCCTTTCCCTAATGACGTTCCAACTCATATCTCACCCAATGCCAAGCAACTCATCATTGCAGTTCAGGGATCAACAGTTCATACCACTCAGTCCTTATGAGTTCAGATAATGCGTAAATGAAACAATATGCTCAGCTCAAATCCACAAATTCTCAATTTTATAACGTTATAAAACCTGCCACTTTTTCCCCTATGATACATTTTCTCTGCAAAGTCCTTTTAGCTAAATACTTTTCTTGGTACTGATGCACAAAGACACAAACCACCATGCATAATTCCAATGTGTATAATGAATTTGGTCATGCCTATTCATCATAATTCAGGGTCCATCCCTCACTGATGCTGGTTGGACAGCCTTGGCCTTTGGAAATCTGTAATCCCCCTGTACATTTACTGAACACAAATATAAATGCAACATGCAAAGTGTTGGTCCCATGTTTCATGAGCTGAAATAAAAGATCCGAAAAATGTTCTATACTCACAACAACAACAAGAATTATCTCAAATTCTGTGCAGAAAGTGTTTACATCCCTGTTAGTGAGCATTTCTTCTTTGACAAGATAATCCATCCACTTGACAGGTGTGGCATATCAAGAAGCTGATTAAACATCATGATCATTACACAGGTGCACCTTGTGCTGGGGACAATAAAAGTTTTGTCACTACACAATGCCACTGATGTCTCAGGTTTTGTGTGCAATTGGCATGCTGATTGCAGGAATGTCCACCAGAGCTTTTGCCAGAGAATGTCATGTTAATTTCTCCACCATATCTTCAACGTACATCCAACTGACCTCACACTCGCAGACCAGCCACCCGGAATTTTCACCTGAGACCAGCCACCCGGACAGCTGATGAAACAATCAGTTTTCACAAGAGAAGAATTTGGTGACAGACAGACAGACAGACAGACAGACAGACAGACAGACAGACAGACAGACAGACAGACAGACAGACAGACAGACAGACAGACAGACAGACAGACAGACAGACAGACAGACAGACAGACAGACAGACAGACAGACAGACAGACAGACAGACAGACAGACAGACAGACAGACAGACAGACAGACAGACAGACAGACAGAGATTTGGTTGTATTAACTTTCACTTAGCTAGAGAATGGAGCTAGCTAGTTTAGCCTTTTGAAACACCCGTCTCGAACAGAGAGGGATTCTATGTGAGCTAAATGGCTATGGCTATCCAAAACTGGAACTCTTCCAAGTCAAAGTAAGCTTCTGTTTAATTAATTAATTTGCCTCCGTGTCCTGCTGGTGTAACTGCTGAACTGCTTTCTGACTGTACACTGTACTGCATGATTGTAGCGGGTTTACTAAGGCATTCGTTTTAGTAACTAGTTATGTTGACATTGATGTGACAACAATGTAGGCTGTGTGTAGGTTTAAAAAAAAAAAAAAGAAAAAAGTTGCCTGGTCACAGACAGCTGATGGGTTGTGACCTGAAGTCCACAAGAGAAACAAAAAGATGAGAAGAGGAGAGCACGTGATCAGGATTGTATTCATTCTACCAATTCTGTTGGAAACATTTCTTAAACGGAAGCAAACGGAACGAAACTGGGAAAACCATACCTGAATTTGTCTAAGAGAAACTCTCATTTGCGACTGTTGGACTAATGATTACACCCTAGTTCAGGTAGATGCAGGCAAGAGTGTGCAAGGCGATATTGAATGTATCACTGTCTGTCACCTTGATTGCTCTAATCTAATTCCCACATTTTTAATGGGTTAGGGTTAGGGTGGTTGGTCTAGACCCGGGGCTGGCAGGGAGACAGAGCTACTGCACACCAAGGGCACCTGGAACAATGAACTTCCTGTCTGTTAAAGAATGGACACTTGTTTCATGCTCTGAATAAGGATATCAAAAAGGAAGGGAGAGAGAGAGAGAGAGGAAGGGGTACGTCCCAATTGAGAAATCCACATTTCCTGAAGGAAGAGATTCAGGTGATATCACTTCCTGTTTCCGTTTCCGCTGTGTACGTGCAGGTGGTTCAGCACCATGGAAAGGGTGGGCCGTGAAATGCTTTTTTTGTAATATACTTAGTCACATCCCTCTTTCGCCCCTTTCTCACACCTGAAAGATCAAGTGGTGCATGCTTAATGTTCTTACAGAGCTAATATCCAGTAAAGACCCACACCCACGTACACCCAGAGAGCCACCTTTGCCGAGAATGTCTGTCATCAAAGGGCCAGGATGGCCCAAAATGACCAGTAATAAATGTTGCATTAACCCTTGAACTGTGACACAACATGCACTTTTGTCATTTTTAGATCAATCAGTCTGTTACCCTCCCCCCGAAATCAGCCTCAAAGAAATCTGTGGGGGAAACGTGGCTTTTGATAGGATCACATTTGACCCAAGACCTCTAGGCAGTAAAGGTTTGCACGTGAGGCCCAACACTCAGACTCCACTCCACAGTTAGAGCTATGAGGTCATGGCCAATGTAACGGAGTTTGATACTTAATGTCAAAGCTGTTTCTGATATGGCCTTCAAAGAGAAGCCAGTACTCAGAGATCTCTATCACTAATGCTGCCGTAAAAAGACAGCAGGACCTGGAGAGAGGAGAGGGGAGGTGAGTCCCACCTGGAGTTTGATTATTTCCCCTGAGCCCTGTGACCGTCTGTCTGTCCTGCTCCCCTGCTATTTACACAGTGTGGTTACTGGTTCCCTGTGTGTCCCCAGCTGTGTTTACTCTCCAGTACACTCAGCACCAGGGGACAGTGTGACCCTGAGGGGGACAGGTTCCTGGCTCCACCATTGTGTACAGAATGGATACCGTTAAAACAGAAAGATTAAAAATGTGGGAATTAGATTAGGGAAGGAAAGCTCTTAAAAGTATTTTCCACATAAATTATACTGATGGGTAAAAAAAAAGTTCACATTAACAAACCTGTGAATGAGACAAGCAATGACCACTTTAGGCCCAGGTCTCGCTGGTGCCGTGAGAGGATACGGTCTATTCTGTGCTGGAGTGTGTGAGTCTGTGGGCAACATGCGAGAGACGATACTGTATGAGTGAACAATACGGTATCTGGTGACACTACTAGAAGTAGCAGTGAGGCATACTAGTTAGAATTCCAGGTTTGTTACAGTCTGCAGGTTAAATCAAATCAAATCAAAGTTGATTTGTAACGTGCACCAAATACAACAAACTTACAGTAAAATGCTTACTGACAGGCCCTAACCAACAGTGAAATGCTTACTGACAGGCCCTAACCAACAGTGAAATGCTTACTGACAGGCCCTAACCAACAGTGAAATGCTTACTGACAGGCCCTAACCAACAGTGAAATGTTTACTGACAGGCCCTAACCAACAGTGAAATGCTTACTGACAGGCCCTAACCAACAGTGAAATGCTTACTGACAGGCCCTAACCAACAGTGAAATGCTTACTGACAGGCCCTAACCAACAGTGAAATGCTTACTGACAGGCCCTAACCAACAGTGAAATGCTTACTGACAGGCCCTAACCAACAGTGAAATGCTTACTGACAGGCCCTAACCAACAGTGAAATGCTTACTGACAGGCCCTAACCAACAGTGAAATGCTTACTGACAGGCCCTAACCAACAGTGAAATGCTTACTGACAGGCCCTAACCAACAGTGAAATGCTTACTGACAGGCCCTAACCAACAGTGAAATGTTTACTGACAGGCCCTAACCAACAGTGAAATGTTTACTGACAGGCCCTAACCAACAGTGTGATTATTAAGTAAAAAATAGATAGATAAGCAAAGAAATAAAAACAACAGTAAAAAGACAATGAAAAATAACAGTAAAGAGGCTATATACATTAGCAAGGCTATATACAGGCATCGGATAGTCGGGCTAATTGAGGTAGTATGTACATGTAGATATGGTTAAAGTGACTATGAATATATGATGAACAGAGAGTAGCAGTAGCGTAAACAAGGGGTTGGCGGGTGGTGGGTGGCGGGACACAATGCAGATAGCCAGGTTAGCCAATGTGCGGGACACTGATTAGTCAGGCTATTTGAGCCAGTACGTTAATGTTTAGTTTAAGTGACTATGCATATATGATAACAGCGTTAAAGAGGGGTTGGGGGTCCGAGTAGCCATTTGATTACCTGTTCAGGAGTCTTATGGCTTGGGGGTAAAAACTGTTGAGAAGCCTTTTTGTCCTAGACTTGGCACTCCGGTACCGCTTGCCATGCGGTAGCAGAGGGAAAAGTCTATGACTGGGGTGGCTGGGGTCTTTGACAATTTTTAGGATCTTCCTCTGACACCGCCTGGTTTAGAGGTCCTGGATGGCTGGCAGCTTAGCCCCAGTGATGTACTGGGCCGTACGCACTACCCTCTGTAGGCAGTGATGCAACCAGTCAGGATGCTCTCAATGTTGCAGCTGTAAAACCCTTTGATTATCTGAGGACCCATGCCAAATCTTTTTAGTCACCTGAGGGGGAATAGGCTTTGTCGTGCCTTCTTCACGACTGTCTTGGTGTATTTGGACCATGATAGTTTGTTGGTGACACCAAGGAACTTGATGCTCTCAACCTGCTCCACTACAGCCCCGTCGATGAGAATGGGGACGTGCTCGGTGCTCCTTTTCCTGTAGTCTACAATAATCTCCTTTGTCTTGATTATGTTGAGGATTAAGTTGTTACTCTGGCACCACCCGGCCAGGTCTCTGACCTCCTCCCTATAGGCTGTCTCGTCATTGTCGGTGATCAGGCCTACCACTGTTGGGTCGTCTGCAAACTAAATGATGGTGTTGGAGTCGTGCCTGGCCACGCAGTCATGGGTGAACAGGGAGTACAGGAGGGGACTGAGCAGGCACCCCTGAGGGGCTCCAGTGTTGAGGATCAGCTTGGTGGATGTGTTGCTACCTACCCTCACCACCTGGGGTCAGCCCGTCAGGAAGTCCAGGATCCAGTTGCAGAGGGAGGTGTTTAGTCCCAGGATCCTTAGCTTAGTGATGAGCTTTGAGGGCACTATGGTGTTGAACGCTGAGCTGTAGTCAGTGAATAGAATTCTCACGTAGGTGTTCCTTTTGTCCAGGTGGGAAAGGGCAGTGTGGAGTGCAATAGAGATTGTATCATCTGTGGATATGTTTGGGCGGTATGCAAATTGGAGTGGGTCTAGGGTTTCTGGGATAATGGTGTTGATGTGAGCCATTACCAGCTTTTCAAAGCACTTCATGGCTACGGACGTGAGTGCTACGGGTCTGTAGTCATTTAGGCAGGTTGCCTTAGTGTTTTTGGGCACAGGGACTATGGTGGTCTGCTTGAAACATGTTGGTATTACAGACTCAATCAGGGACATGTTGAAAATCCTTGCTGAATGGAACCTAACGTATTATTCTAAACTCATTTGAATGGTAATTTGGACATTACAACTGTGTTTGGCCCATTTAGAGCTACTTTGGACTCAATGACCTGAACCACTAAAATAAAATAAATTCCACTGTGTCACCCTCTATCCTTACCCTGGAATGCATCCTCTCAGACGTGCCGTTGGTCAGTGTCGCCCACTCAGCCTGTGAGTCTAATTGGTCAGTGTCGCCCACTCAGCCTGTGAGTCTAATTGGTCAGTGTCGCCCACTCAGCCTGTGAGTCTAATTGGTCAGTGTCGCCCACTCAGCCCGTGAGTCTAATTGGTCAGTGTCGCCCACTCAGCCTGTGAGTCTAATTGGTCAGTGTCGCCCACTCAGCCTGTGAGTCTAATTGGTCAGTGTCGCCCACTCAGCCTGTGAGTCTAACTGGTCAGTGTCGCCCACTCAGCCTGTGAGTCTAACTGGTCAGTGTCGCCCACTCAGCCTGTGAGTCTAACTGGTCAGTGTCGCCCACTCAGCCTGTGAGTCTAACTGGTCAGTGTCGCCCACTCAGCCTGTGAGTCTAATTGGTCAGTGTCGCCCACTCAGCCTGTGAGTCTAATTGGTCAGTGTCGCCCACTCAGCCTGTGAGTCTAAGTGCTCCTTTTCTTCTGTTTTTACTCCTCAAACATATAAACACACACTTGCTGACAACCGTACAGCGTAAAAGGACATGGCCAATTTAGAAATTCCTGTTGGAGGAGGGTGGCTGTGTAACACGCTGTCACTCCCTAATGTAGTGACAAATACTGCCCCCCCCCCCTCCCACTCCACTCCAATCCCATCTCCTCTGTACTGCCTGTCTATTTATGAGGCCTTGTCTTTTGCTGCCGATATAGGATCATAACTCCCCCCGGCTCCCTCTGCAAATGAGGTAAGAGCCGTAATGTGATTGAGTGGGACTCTCTCACAGCATAGGGCAGAGAGAGAGAGAGAGAGCCTGGGACTGAGTGAGCATCCAGAGAGAGAAAGAGAGAGACAGAGAGAGAGCCCTACAGGCTAATTTAATAAACAAAAACATCAGCCTAATGGAACCTGGGCCTGTAGGTCTCACGAACCACCCACCCTCCTTCCTCCTCCCACTCTCCTCCACCCCAATTCCGCGGCATGGGAACCCATTGGCATTCGTCAAGATGCGCTCAGATGTCCAACATGTGCCAGATGAGAGACGGAGAGAGGGAGGAGGAGAAATAGGGGGAATGTGGACGACAGGGACATTGGGGGGATGAAAGACAGAGGAGGAGAGGGGCACAGAAGCCGAGTCTAGTAATAAAGGATAATAGGATTTAGAGGACAATAGGCTATCATACAGAAAGGGTTGGGGGACTCAAGGGGACTCAACAATGCAGCACCGTGCCTTTCATGAAAGTCAGAACTTCTGCAAAGGATGATCCTCTCATGGCCAGGTACCCATTTCAGCAGGTCCACAGTCTTTGCGTTAATAGAAGTACATTCAAAGAAAAGTGAGAGGGGAACTTTCTACACAGTAAGGTTTGTGTATTTTAGTGTCTCCTTTGTTATCTGTGCTTTATTTCCACTTGCTTAACCAAGTGAGGAAATTTGGACCGGCGTCAAGAAGTCAGAAGAGGACGTGTCCCTGAGCAGTTCAACCTTTCCTCTTCTCTCTCTATCCAAACTTCCTCCAATCTCGCTCACACTGTGAGAATGACTGTCCTCTATGTATTCCTCCTTCCCAAAATGCACTTTTATCTCTTCATTTATTTCCTTCCCGCCTGCCTTGCTTGCTATCTATCGCTATCTTTCCCCCTGGGGGGTGTACAGAGATCACAGTTTATGGACGGTGTTATGAATGTGACATGCTTAGAACTGCAATGATACAGAACATTACACTTTGATTGACGGGTGGGCTCAATGTTTAGAGTGGTCTGTGTTACATGACGGACAGGATGAGATGAGTGATGGAAGGTAGGTGTGAGGCGCTCCATTAATGCTCTGCTCTACTCTGGACGTGTGTGTCTGCATGCCTGGCCCTGGGCGGAGGGGCCACTCACTTTCCTACGGGATTGGGAAAGGAGGAAGAGGTTAATCTCTTCACTTTTACATGGGATATTTTTTTTTCCTTTGTGCTTTTCTTGGCTTGGAGCTGTAAAGGCAGATAAGCATGCATGGCTGGTCCAGAGCCTACAGAAGAAGAGGCAGGGGACTGTCATTAACAACGAGGATAGAGCGGCACTAAGGGATTTTCTGAAAAGTTGAGTTAAAGTTTAGGCCGTCCCATGTTCTCCCCCAGAGAAGACAGAGTACGAGAGAAAGGCTAAACAGAGCTACATAAAAGCAGAACATTGAATTAAGCACATCATAAAACGCAATGATGAGGGATCATGGGTAAAGCTAATGGTTTGGCTTCGCTGAGTGGAGAGACTGAGAGAGTGACGGCAGTGGAGATTCCCTCCAGCCACACACCCACAGCCACACCCTGCTGCTGTGTTCCATGACCCTCACAGGGATCCACACTACAATACACTACAGATGAGTCCAGTCCAAACACCAGGAGACAGAGGTCTGGGGTGGAACACGTCGCTATGGTAATCCCAGCCTCTGAGGCGTCACACCCTTAATGCTAAACTAGGCAGTGTGTGATGTGTTTCCATGGCTGTCCCCATCATCGCAGCTCTGAGATGGGCCCATGCAGAGCTAATTATGGCACAGTCTTGTTTGTTAGGCAGAGGGTGGCCCTGGTAACAAACCATACTGTAGCTCTCTCCATGCATCAGGAATTCCACCGAGCTAGCAGCCAAGTTATATAAAAAGGGATTCAGAAACACAGCGGGCAAACATTCATGTACTTATAGATGTTATTGGGGGATAATGTTGCTCGGCCAAGCACCTGCATATAGTAACAAACACATATGTCAATGCCACACTAGCATCTAGTATTACTGCTTTGAAATAATGATTTCTTTAATACTATACAAAGATAGACAACATCTCTCACAGACCAGTAATGCTGCCTGTCGAGAGAGAGAGAGAGAGAGAGAGAGAGAGAGAGAGAGAGAGAGAGAGAGAGAGAGAGAGAGAGAGAGAGAGAGAGAGAGAGAGAGAGAGAGAGAGAGAGAGAGAGAGAGAGAGAGAGAGAGAGAGAGAGAGAGAGAGAGAGAGAGAGAGAGAGAGAGAGAGAGAGAGAGAGAGAGAGAGAGAGAGAGAGAGAGACAGAGACAGAGACAGAGACAGAGACAGAGACAGAGACAGAGACAGAGACAGAGACAGAGAGACAGAGACAGAGACAGAGAGAGAGAGAGAGAGAGAGAGAGAGAGAGAGAGAGAGAGAGAGAGAGAGAGAGAGAGAGAGAGAGAGAGAGAGGTGTTTAAGTCTTGGAGAAAGCAAGTGAATAACAAGAAAATACCCTCACATCAGTTCACTGTGCCTTGAAGCAGAGGTTCCCACAATGTTTAGAGCTCCTGCAGCTCATAGAGTCAGTCAGTTAATCTAATACCCAGTGAGGACTCTGCCTAGTCTGGCTGTGAGCCGTAGCCAGCAGCATCTCTGGCTTGTGATTGGATAAGAAGAGGTTCTGGACTCAGTCAGGCCGCCAGGCTCTCCTTCTATTTTACTGTCAGCAGTTCACTTTTCCTATACAGTGCATTCGGAAAGAATTCAGACCCGTTCACTTTTTCCAAATGTTGTTATGTTAAAGCATTGTTATGAAATTGATTAAATAAAGCATGTTCCTCATCAATCTACACACAATACTCCATAATGACAAAGCAAAAACAAGTTTTTTGAAAATGTAGCAAATTTATTCAAAATAAAAAACAGATATCTTATTGACATAAGTATTCAGAACCTTTGACTTGGAAAGGCACACACCTGTCTATATAAGGTCCCACAGTTGACAGTGCATGTCGGAGCAAAAACCAAGCGATGAGGTCGAAGGAGTTGTCCATAGAGCTCCGAGACAGGATTGTGTCGAGGCACAGCTCTGGAGAAGGGTACCAAAAATGAATGTGGCATTGAAGGTCCCCAAGAACACAGTGGCCACCATCATTCTTAAATGGAAGAAGTTTGGAACCACCAAGACTCTTCCTAGAGCTGCCTGCCCGGCCAAACTGAGCAATTGGGGGAGAAGGGCTTTAGTCACAGAGGTGACCAAAAACTCAATGGTCACTCTGACAGAGCTCCAGAGTTCCTTTGTGGAGCTGTGAGTACCTTCCAGAAGGACAACCATCTCTGCAGCACCAGATGGAAGCCACTGCTCAGTAAAAGGCTCATGACAGCCCGCTTGGAGTATGCCAAAAGGCAACTAAAGTACTCTCAGACCATGAGAAACAAGATTCTCTGGTCTGATGAAACCAGGACTGAACTCTTTGACCTGACAGCCAAGCGTCAAGTCTGGAGCAAACCAGGCACTGCTCATCACCTGGCCAATACCATCCCTAAGGTGAAGCATGGTGGTGGCAGCATCATGCTGTGGGGATGTTTTTCAGCGGCATGGACTGGGAGACTAGTAAGGCCCTGAAAATAGCTGTGCAGCGACGCTCCCCATCCAATTTGACAGAGATTGAGAGGATCTGTAGAGAAGAATAGGCTAAACTCCCCAAATACAGGTGTCAAGCTTGTAGCGTCATACCCAAGAAGACTCAAGGCTGTAATCGCAACCAAAGTTGCTTCAACAAAGTACCTGGTAAAGAGTCTGAATACTTAGGTAAATGTGATATTAAAAAAAAATAATTAGGGGAAAAAAAACAATTTAATCAATTTTAGAATAAGGCTGCAACGTAACAAAATGTGGAAAAAGTCAAATGGTCTGAATACTTTCTGAATGTACTGTACACGCACACTTTAACACACACTTATCCACACACATGGTCAATGCAGTGTGTACAGTATCCAGCCTCACAGCAGGGCACCAGGAGAAGCTTGGACGGAGAATGTGTGGTCGTGAAATTACCCAGAATACTGTCAGCCATCCGTTAAAAGAGAGGCCCAGAGAGCACTCTCTGAGGCACTTAGAAAAACACACATAAACCCACACATCCATGCACGTTCCACCAATTAGGTGCCTTTTGAGTAGTGCAACTTGGTGATTTAAATACATTCACCAAGTGTAACTTGGTGAATGTATTTCACCAAGTTTTAACATTCTGTCATAAAGAGCACATGTACAACTTAATAAAAAACATGTTTTCCCATCTCAAGAGGTACAAAAAAAAATACTATAGTAAATGCCTATTAAGTGCAAAATACAGTGGGGCAAAAAAGTATTTAGTCAGCCACCAATTGTGCAAGTTCTCCCACTTAAAAAGATGAGAGAGGCCTGTAATTTTCATCATAGGTACACTTCAACTATGACAGACAAAATGAGAAAAAAAATCCAGAAAATCACATTGTAGGATTTTTAATTTATTTATTTGCAAATTATGGTGGAAAACAAGTATTTGGTCACCTACAAACAAGCAAGATTTCTGGCTCTCACAGACCTGTAACTTCTTCAAAATACCAGCAACAGTGTGTGAAAACCTTGTGAAGACTTACAGAAAACATTTGACCTCTGTCTTTGCCAACAAAGGGTATATAACAAAGTATTGAGATAAACTTTTGTTATTGACCAAATACTTATTTTCCACCATAATTTGCAAATAAATTCATAAAAAATCCTACAATGTGATTTTCAGGATTTTTTTTCTCATTTTGTCTGTCATAGTTGAAGTGTACCTATGATGAAAATTACAGGCCTCTCTCATATTTTTAAGTGGAAGAACTTGCACAATTGTTGGCTGACTAAATACTTTTTGCCCCACTGTAAGGTAACAGGGTTGACCGTAACAAGGTTGACCGTAACAAGGTTGACCGTAACAAGGTTGACGACTTCATCTCAAATCATCAATAAATCCCCTTGTGACAAGGGGAATGGAAGCTTGTGTGTGCAAAAGGGAAGCGCAATTGAATGCAAGCTTCCCAAAAACGTTGAAATTGTTAAAAAATGTCTAGCCTATCTATCTATGTGTGACAGGTTTGACGTGATATGCTTGACCCACTCAGTTTCCCATCACAAAACACCAGAAAATGGCTAGAGAGAGTAGAAGCGGCACACCTCCCTTTACACTAGGATTTGACAATTAGATATTATCAATGTTTCTTTTGAAAAAGAAATGGGGTAAAAATGAATCGTTTCACCATGTTAAAATGAGAGTTCAGTTCACGTGACAGGGTTTTCCTTAAAATAAGGGCCATTTCTATCTTAAAATGAATCACTAATCACATTAAATAAACAATAATCTTCAAAAATGGCTTTATCAAAGCAACTAAATAACAAGGGTGATGAAAATGAGGATAGATGTTGGGGTTAAGTGGGTTAAAGTGTTCCTTGAAGTCAAACAGAATGCATAGAGGGACAGAATTTAGTCACTTTAGCAAGTCTTTGTTGATATAAAAAATCTGCTTTAATGAATTTTCAATGTGGTCTATATTAAAGGGCACTTCATTTAATATACAGTAACACACTTTTAAAATTCTATATTTGTTCAACATTTCTACTTAAAATATCAAAGGGCTTATTTTCAAAAGGCACACACACACACACACACACACACACACACACACACACATCCCATTCTTAATGCTGGTCTCATTAGGGATAGCTTTGCTTGGCTTTTCTCTCTGATGGACTTCAGACCCATCAATTATCCTTATTGGATTTGCCTCATCACAGAACTGATATCCTTATCTGAAGAACAACAAGCCTTTATTATCATTGTCAGAGCGTTGTTACACAATTCATGGCTAAATCAGAAACATACTTTGTTAGAAATCCGCCAAATCCAATTTTTTTACACACTAAGCAGGAAAGCTGAAGGCAGATGTCCCACCCTGTTAGTGAGGCTTAATAATATTTGTACAAACCTGAGGATATATTGCGGATCTATACAGTACCACATGCATGCAAAGCCAAAGCACACAAAATGCTGTCATAAAATGTCTGGATGCAGATTAGTCCATGAGTCAGATGTACCATGTACAGGATAGGATGGCGTAGGACTGTAGAACAATAGAGTAGAGTGGCCCACAGAGAGGGAGAGATGGGGGAGGGGGGGGGGGGGGTTATGTACGTTTCGGGACCTTTCACAGGAAAGCCCTGTCTGTGTCTCTGTCTGGGAGACGAGAGAGCAGTCGGGCACAGGCCTCAGAGTGGGACCTCTGGCACAAAGCCAAGGTGGAAACGAGGGGAGAGGTCTTTCCAGGCACATACAGTTGAAGTCGGAAGTTTACATACACTTAGGTTGGAGTCATTAAAACTCATTTTTCAACCACTCCACAAATGTCTTGTAAACAAACTACAGTTTTGGCAAGTCGGTGAGGACATCTATTTTGTGCATGACACAAGTCATTTTTCCCAACAATTGTTTACAGACAGATTATTTCACTTATAATTCACTGTATCACAATTCCAGTGGGTCAGAAGTTTACATACACTAAGTTGACTGTGCCTCTAAACAGCTTGGAAAATTCCAGAAAATTATGTCATGGCTTTAGAACTTTCTGATAGGCTAATTGACTTCATTTGAGTCAATTGGAGGTGTACCTGTGGATGTATTTCAAGGCCTACCTTCAAACTCAGTACCTATTTGCTTGACATCATGGGAACATCAAAATAAATCAAGACCTCCTAAAAAAAAATTGTAGACCTCCTCAAGTCTGGTTCATCCTTGGGAGCAATTTCCAAACGCCTGAAGGTACCACATTCATCTGTATGAACAATGGTACGCTAGTCCTATATCAACATAACCTGAAAGGCCGCTCAGCAAGGAAGAAGCCACTGCTCCAAAACCATCATAAAAAAAGCCAGACTATGGTTTGCAACTGCACATGGGGACAAAGATCATACCTTTTGGAGAAATGTCCTCTGGTCTGATGTAACAAAATATAACTGTTTGGCCATAATGACCATCGTTATGTTTGGAGGGAAAAGGGGGAGGGTTGCAAGCCGAAGAACACCATTCCAACCGTGAAGCACGGGGGTGGCAGCATCATGTTGTGGGGGTGCTTTGCTGCAGGATGGACTGGTGCACTTCACAAAATAGATGCATCATGAGGAAGGAAAATGATGTGGATATATTGAAGCAACATCTCAAGACATCAGGCAGGAAGTTAAAGCTTGGTCGCAAATGGGTCTTCCAAATGGACAATGACCCCAAGCATACTTCCAAAGTTGTGGCAAAATGGCTTAAGGACAACAAAGTCAAGGTATTGGAGTGGCCATCACAAAGCCCTGACTTCAACCTTATAGAAAATATGTGGGCAAAACTGAAAAAGAGTGTGCGAGCAAGGAGGCCTACAAACCTGACTCAGTTACACCAATTCTGTCAGGAAGAATGGTACAAAATTCACCCAACTTATTGTGAGAAGCTTGTGGAAGGTTACTCGAAACATTTCACCCAAGTTAAACAATTTAAAGGCAATGCTACCAAATACTAATTGAGTGTATGTAAACTTCTGACCCACTGGGAATGTGATGAAAGAAATTAAATCTGAAATAAATCACTCTCTCTACTATTATTCGGACATTTCACATTTTTAAAATAAAGTGGTGATTCTAACTGACCTAAAACAGGGAATTTTTACTAGGATTAAATGTCAGGAATTGTGAAAAACTGAGTTTAAATGTATTTGGCTAAGGTGTATGTGAACTACGGACTTCAACTGTATCTTGACCACTAAGAGTCTGCTACTGGGGTGGGTGACTTGGATGTTGTGTGTTCAGTATTTCAGTGTTTTGTGTTTGTGTGTGTGATTGTACATTGTCTGAATGTTTTTCACCCTGTATGTGTGTGCTTAAAGGGGTAAGTAGGGGGCTTTTGACTGGAGTGTATTGAAAGCTCCAGTTGCTTTGGTATCAGTCACAAACCCAATGACATTCAGTACGGCTAAAAACAGCTCCCGTATAAAGTGAATATATCACATGTCACATTGACTGATGATATTTAAGAATGGGCTTTGCTCTGCCTAGAATGCCAACCGCCTTGCCCACCGGGGCTAAATTACACATACAGATTTTGTCCCTGATAGATTGATGGGCAGTCGTGGCATCACTAGCCAGAAGGAAGTCTTTTTTAAGTCTGACAATTAGTAAATATTTGATAAGAGTCCCTGTTGTATGTGTCCTTCAAAGTATCCTCTAACATGGTGAGTAATCAGAAAACCAATATATATTTTAGTGCACACATAGCAGGACACTCCTTCTCTACTCCCTCAATCTTTTCCCTCATCCTTCTGCCTTGTTGTTTTCTCCACCCAAAATTGTATCAATCAGTTTTAGATAGTTTACTCTTTTTTCATTCAGCACATTTCCTCCCCCCCCCCCCCATTTTTCTGTCAACCACGTTGCGTAAAAGCAGCGTTCCCCGTTGGACCTGGAAAACATTCACATCACAGCTTAGTCAGAAGTGGGTCACATCAGCACTGGGAAGGGGAACAGAGGTAAACAATCAATGGACCTTTTCCTGGAGATCACAAATACACCAAAAACTCTGCATGTCATTGAAAGCTTACAAAGCAGCACTGCTACGGCCGATGCCCAAAGGAAGCAGGAACTGCTGCTGCTGATGACAATAGTAATAGCATTGTGTGTGCGTGTGTGTTTTAGGTGTGTGTGCTTTGGGGGAGGGGGTTGGCATCAGGGTTGGCTGTGTTATGCCCTAGTAATGGGCTTTTAGCATGTAAGCTGTAATGGTTTGGATAAAACAACTGGGACGTAGCAGCGGGGGGACGAGCGTGACGGAGCGAGCAACATATGTGATTGTTCTAATGACCTTAGATGGAAATATGTCACATTTTGTGGCATGCTGACAATTGGACATGCTGATGATGATTCAACAGTCTGTGTGAGTGAGCATTGAACCTCTTCCCTTACCAGTAAAACAGCACAATGATGACCACCATGTCAACATAAGTCAAATAATGCTGACGAGGCAGAATCTCTCACATCCGGCTCAGGCTCCACCACATCTCATAATAAATAGATGGAGAAGAAGAGAACATGTAGGGGACTGACAGAGAATGGAAAATAATGAGGTTTAGAGTAAGGGAGCCTGGAAGAGAAAGAGTGGGAGACAAACAGAAGGTAGAGAGCTGAAGAAAGAGAGGGGTAGAAATAGATGGATGATAGAGTATAAAAGAGTGAGCGACCGGCTAGGTTGGTGGAGAGGTTGGGAGGTTACATGGTTATGGAGTCTCTGTGGATCAGTTTTAGACTCTTTAAGTAGATATATCCACTCTAAATTCACATATGTTTGCTTTTTATTTCCAGCACTGATTCTGGCTCTACATCAAGCCTGAAACGGTCACCTAAAGGTCACTATCGATAATATGGCAAGTCAAGAGGTTTTCTAAACCTAAGCCGTCATAATCTGTGTATAGTGTGTAGTATAATCGTCTGTATTCATTTCATGCGTGACTGAGTCTAATGGAAGAATGATCACCCACAATGATTTATTAAAGACAGGCCATTAAAGTTGTGCGCTCTGAGAAGCACTTTACTCTGTGGCTTGTTTGATAATGAGATCCGGTACAGACCAGACCATTTAACCACTGGAATGGGCTGAGCACTGCATGCGGTTCACTGGCCAGGTCTCTCTGCCCTGGGTATGGCTCAGTCCTGTCTGCCAGGGAGAACTGGATGACGGGGTGACCTTGCTGCCTGGTCTCTGCCAAGTTTGGCGATGGATTCGTGGGCTGTATTACCACCCAGCCCCCTGGACAACTGGCCACTGCCTCCACACCTGCCCCACCCTTTCACACCCATTCCAGGCCAAACGTCCGCTAGACTCCTAGATAACCAAACGTGTCGACCTCCTCCCACAGGAAACTCCCCCGCCTGTTCCCTGCTGGGTGGAGAGTTATTCGTTACGGGGTTAATGCTGCTGGACCTAGGGAGAGAATGGAGAAAAAACATCTGAGATATAAATGAAGTATAGTAGCATTGCATGTGAATGCAACACATGCTGACCACAAGAATGCCAAGTAAGCCTCCCATGGAAGAAACCCATCCCTTGCACCCTCCATCAGAATTTAATGGACTATTTCAGACTGCAGGCCTCCCCAGAGAGGGATTTGGGTAAGGTCAGGGTCAGGGTGTGTGCGTACGTGCATACGTACATGAACATGCTTGTGTATACTGGTGTCTGCATACTGTCAGGGTGGGAATGTCCAGGGAGAAATACATTTCAAATCAAATCAAACTTTATTTGTCACATGCACCGAATACAACAAGTGTAGACTTAAAATGCTTACTTACAAGCCCTTAACCAACAGTGCGGTTCAGGAAGCGTTTGCCACTCCTGTTGGGTTTCTTCATAATAGTAGAGATTCAGGAAATCTGTCCATCTGATTATGATTTTCCACAGTAATGTCCTGCCTATAACTCCCAGACCACATGGGAACGTTCTAATTACAGTACAGCATGTATAGTTCTACAGCACTGTCATATCCTGTCAGTATCAAATACTTCTCAACTACACTGAGCACCTTATCACAACGAGTTCATCTCCACACCTCCATCTTCCTGGCTCACCCAGCAGTCTTCTCCATGGATTATTAACACTATCAGTGGTTAAGGGGATACAGCTGGTTCTATGGTTAGGGTCAGAGAGACAGGTGTTGAACAGGGGTTGGAGATACAGTTGGTGCTAGGGTTAGACATGGGATAGGAGTAGGAGACAAGGCTGGGCCTGGGTGTGTGTGTGTGTGTGTGGTTCTGTTGAACGGGAAGAGACTGAGGTCAGTGTCACTATAAGGCTAGGTGTGTTTAGTCTACTTTTTCTCTGGTCATCTCATCACTCCTCATGCTGGCAGGGAAGGGCAGGAGAGGGCAGGGAAGGGGTCAGAAGGGTAGAAGAGTCCTTAGCTCTTGTCTGTGACAAAGAGATGATCTCAGGCTGAGGGGGACGGGGGGGTGAGAGAGTAGAATCTCAGTTGCATACTCCTCGTGTCCTCTCTTCTCGCCTCCTTTTCAAAACCCATTGGAGGAAAAGGTCAGAAGGGAGGGACCTCTGGCTTTCTCATCCAAAGGGTTTTGAGGAGATGAGGAGAGAGGACGCGAGACGTATGCATTTGAGATTCTCCCACACACTGTGAGACATAGAGAAAGTACATTAGCACTAAATACACCATAGTTCCTTCCCAAGAGAAATATAGAAGCCCACTACTCAACATGTCTGCTCCATTAGCTCCTTCCCACCAGATCAGCCAGTCAACCAACCCCAATGACCACAATCTGACATCCTCTGTTCAGATCACTGCTTTTCTCTGCTGACACCCCACATCAAGCCCACATCCACCCTCTGCCTCCAAACTCCACTATAAAAACTAATTTGGCCTCTTGGGAAATCATCCAGATTTTATTCATAACTGGCACTGAGTCCAAATATTTAATTGTACTTTTTGTATATCTTATTTAGTTCCACTCGCTCTCACTCTCTTGCTCTTTCTCTTTGTCTGGCTTATCCTCAGTGCTTTGCAGATAAAACCATATTGTCTTTAAAGTCAGAATGAAAAACAGATAAAGAGGAAGTCAAAAGAAGTCAACATGTTAAGGCTGTTTGCATTTGGAAGTCGTGTGGGGTGATATTTGGTCTAATTCTCACAAAACTATCCCTCAGTTTTTTCTACTCCGTTTTGTAATGAGAATCAATAATGTATACTAGGACATTAGTAATAATGTCATATTCAATCCGCTGTCATGGCTTTGTCTCTTCTTCTTCAGTTCAGTCATCCTCTAAGTGGCATTCATTTAAAAAAGAAAAGCAATTTTATTCTATGTTAGACAATGTAATGAATTTGCTGTACATTGGGTTCACTCTGAATAAAGACAGGGGAAATCGATGCATATTCCATTACCTTAACTGACTTACGTCCATTATTGTTCTTGTGGAGCATCTTATCAGTGGTGTGGTACAGTCTCTGGGCAAGTGCTTACATTGTGTAATGGACCGTTTATTTGAATGAGAAATACCCCCTTCTCCCCCTTGGTTATCACCATTGGTCATTGGTGTGTGAATGTCTCTGTATGTTGTGTAGTTTGAGGATTGGGAGTAGTCGTGTAGTGTTTCTGTGGATAGGACGTTAGGGTCCAGTGTTTGTTTATTTGTGTCGGTGTGAAAAGCGATGGGAGAGGTGATTGAGTATGTGTGTATGTGAACGACTGAACAGGGAGTAGAAGAGCGCTCTGTGTTTATTTGTCTAAGTCTGTGTGAATAATGAGTAAAGATACGTGTGTCTGGGTGAATCATTTGGATCTTTTGTGTTGTCTTTAAAGTTCATGTTGAGGAGATGTTCATCATTAGGTGTGCTTGCTGAAGCTCTTGATTTCTTACATACTCCTATTATTATAATTTGATGACTTTAGCCCGCTCTAAAGCCTAAGCGATTTTCTCTATGAACACGAAACCAATTTCCAAAACGTACAGACGGCCCCAACTTAGATTGTCTGAGAAAACGTTTTTGATAGCATTTCTACTTTTGAAAATGAGCTCCCAATACATTTCAATGGGGGGAAAAAAAGGGGCCATAGACTTCAATGGTAAAAATAAATAAATAATTCTCTATGTTCAGGCTATTCTAACATCAAATTCTTTAAGATCTTTATCAACTATAAATATATAAAATGTACTTACAATGACTCACCAACGCTCTTTGATTGTTTTATATCCCCTAGAACCGGTGTTCTTCTGCCACCTGCTGCTGAATGTCAGATTTGAGGGAAGAGAGGGATAGAAATATGAGGATTAGGGAGACATAAGAACAAAGAGGAAGAAAATAGTCAATGGAAGTGAAGAGTGCACTCTTGACGTTAGTACAACCACCACCACTACCAGTGAGTGATCCCTGTCATACCCACTCCAGGGGTCTTTCCACCATCCACCGCATCCACATCCTCCCACTCCCTCCTCTTGTCTGTCAGAGCCTAACATTAGCCTCACATCCAGCTCCAACCGTCTGTGTTTGTTTAACTCTTTTCCTGGCAGCTGTGGCGATCTGAAGGGGTTAGGGGTCAGGCAGGCCAGCATGAGGGACAGGAGGCCTGATCAACCTCTTCAGTCACAGCAGGAGGAAATGTTGACCTCTCTAAGGCCGTGTCAGCACCCTTCAAAGCACAGGAACAACTCTGTGATGATGCAATGACACCTCCGTCATTGTCATTTCCTCCACTCACAAAATACATATGAATTGATTGGAATCAAAGTAAAGAAATCAGATTGTTAGGTTTATTTACTTTTCTAAGTTATCACTTTAGGAAAGGCAGATAAGGTAAAAAAGGAAAACACCTAAAATCAAATGGCAAAAAACACTGTTGGATAAAGTAAAAGCACTATTAGCACAAAACTTTAAAATAACAGGTACCTCAAACATATTGACAGGCATAAAGACAAATGAATTTACGCAGGAACAATCATTGTATGGTTGTAACTGCTTCTTGAACATAATCTACTAGTCTGCTGCTAGCATCATTTAATGTTGTACCGATCCCAAAGTAGAAGACACATTTGTCAGACAGTGCATTGTCAACAAAAACAAAAACATCTAGATTATTGCTCACTTGTAGCTGTAGTTACTTTACCCATGGCAACTAACTGCTACGGTATATTTATGTGGTGTTCACACTTCAATACAGATTTGAATTAGAAATCCATTTCTGAGTTTCTCATAGTGTCTATGTACCATAGTACCAACATTTATGGAGAAATGCTCCTAGGCAGCAGTGAGAGAAGTTCTGAGAGTACCTGAGGGTTGCTTCTTAGAGCACAAAGCTGGCAGTCTGACTACAAGTGAAGATCTCACTCTGAGTACTATATATTTTCATACAGAGAAACATGGAAACACACATGGAGATCCAAAGACACCACGGCACACACACACACACACACATTTTGCTCAAAATGTCATCAACCTCTTTCCCATGGAATATGAACCGTCCATTTAACACACATCTCCTTCTTCTGTCAAACTTCTTTCAGGATGCAGGGATTCCTTCAACCTCTGACTCGACTCTAGAAGATCCCAGGCAGCAGGCGATAGGGAACTGCATCCGTGTAGCGCTTCCAGTCTTTGCCGTACTTGCTGCTGCAGCGATGCTCGTCTCTCACACAGCGGTGCACCAGCAGGATGGTCATGTAGACGATGTAGAAGTAGGGATGAATGTGGCCGAAGCCGCAGGCTGCACAGTAGGCCAGCGAGCCCATCAGGTCGCCCGTGTAGTTGAGGTGGCGTGCCACGCCCCAGAAGCCGGAGGTCATGAGCTTGCTGTGGTGCAGGCCGCCGTCACCCGAGCGGTAGGCACACTCAATGAAGGTGGGCTTCTTGCCCCAGACGGAGCACTTCCCCTCGGTACGGCGGAACAGGTCCTTCTGGTGGTTGGTGGAGCGGAAGACGTAGTAACCCACCAGACCCAAGAGGAGGACAGCAGCAGCATGGGCTGTGGAGAGCTGGACTGGGTTGTACACCAGGTACAGGCCCTGTAGAAAGAGACATGATGCCAAACATACAGTATGATGTCTTGGCAGTTGAACAGAAAACAAGAAAGACTCCATAACAGCTACATTTAACTCAGGGTGTATAATCGAAGCGCATCAACTCAACTACAATTTCCATGACCTATTCACATTTTTGCAGTGGCTTCTGTGTTGGGTGTCTGACTAGTTGTTTTTTTTACGATGATGTGACTTACCTGCAGCGTGTAGAGGAAGGGCAGCCACACACAGTCTCCCCAGCCCAGGTACCAGCCAAAGTGGTCATGGCAGATGTCAATCGTCTTCAGGTACCATGCCTCATTCCAGAAGAAGTCGAGAACATAGATTGCCTGTAGGAGTAGCTATTACATTAGTAGCCATTCATTGGAGGTAAAGCTTGCTGGTTCAGTCAAAGCTACCACTCTAAGGTCTAGTTTAGCTAGGTCACTCGCTAACATACACTGCCATCTAGTGGTAAAGGGAGAGGAGTGTCTCACCTGCAGCACATTAACCAGGATCATAGAGTTAGTCACATAGCCATAGAGCTCCTGCTGTTTGGCTGCATAGGAGAGGTTGATTAGAGTCCAGGCAACAATACCAGGTCTCCCGTTGAAGAAGAGCTTGAAGTCGAACCATTTCCCGATGCGGGGATTGAACTCAATGCCCATCATGTAGTTATAGAAGACGTTGCCTGTGAATTTGCTGGAAAATGATAAAGGCAATTCAGATGAAATAGGCCCAAAGTGACAAGTTTGAATGAAATATAACATATTATTGGACGCATCTAGTCCTCACCAGTCCTCGGCATTGGTGGGGAAGAGGTAGGCCTTGACAAAGGCAAAGGTGGACACAACATAGCCCAGTATGTTGGTGCACCACAGCAGTGGGATCCAGTTGTCGAAGATTATGGTGGGGGAAAACCAGTGGAAGTATTGAGCGTTGGCATACCATAGGGCATGGGTGATTAGCCACGACTGTAAACCGTTGATCTCATACTTGTTTATGAGGCCTAGGAGAGAACAAACAATGTGGGGTGAAACCAATGACTGCATATATGAATGGACAAAGCCATCGATCACGTGACACTATTCATTCCTATGTGAAGACTCAATAGCTCATTGAAGCCAAATTAAGTTGTTTCAGATGGCGTCTCATGGAGACAACGTGCGCAGTTTGAGCTACTCCTGGAAGTGGCGTTGCAGGCTAGCTAGGTGCTGCCCTCTCTCATTGAGTAAATCAGGTTGAAGGTCGATCGGGGTACTGTAGGCTACCATTTTTTTGTTTTGAATTTTACCCCTTTTTCTCCCCAATTTCGTGGTATCCAATTGTTTTAGTAGCTACTATCTTGTCTCATCGCTACAACTCCCGTACGGGCTCGGGAGAGACGAAGGTTGAAAGTCATGCGTCCTCCGATACACAACCCAACCAGCCGTACTGCTTCTTAACACAGCGCGCATACAACCCGGAAGCCAGCCGCACCAATGTGACGGAGGAAACACCGTGCACCTGGCAACCTTGGTTAGCGCGCACTGCGCCCGGCCCGCCACAGGAGTCACTGGTGCGTGATGAGACAAGGACATCCCTACCGGCCAAGCCCAGAGCCTGGGCGCGAACCCAGCACCCTTAACCACTGCGCCACCCGGGAGGCTACTGTAGGCTACCATTAGCAGATAAATGATCCTTATAACTTTGTCTGTGTGTGATTTTTTTAAAATTATCTATTCAAGGACATAAATCTTGTGTATTAGAAGCTATTATTGGTACCATTAACGGTCTAGATTTTTGGGGGGAATTTACACTACGATTTCCCTTTTTTCATTCACTACAATGGGGGATCATGTTTTCTGAAAACAATGCCTGCAGTACCGTGGTCAGGCTTGAACTTCTGTGGCTTCAATGAGAGGGGGCAGTAGTTCTCCCGGGTAGAAAAGAGCCAAGTGTTTGCAATCAACAATACTCAACACTATTGTGCACATAAAATATCTGTAAATATTAATAGAAACCAATCCTTCATGCAAGAAATCTCCAAAAATGTAAATGTTCTCTTCTCAGGTGCCTTACCTGCTGGGGTGCGAGCTCCATCCTGAACCCCACCAGCATAGCCAGGCAGGAACTTATGAGTGATATCAGGAACACACATGTAGAGCACCACCTGATGGAGAAACAGTGTCATTCCACAGAACTCCCATCGTTGAAATATTCTGATGCAATAAACCATAATAAAATGTAATTTACACACACGGCCCTACCTATGGCCTTACCTGGAAAGAGACCCAGACGGTGTAGATCTGAGCAGCGGTCCAGGTGAAGGAGGGGGCCTTTTCCCAGATGGAGCGCAGGGTGGCCTCTCCACTGTAGAGCTCTACCAGGGGCTGGCTGACCGAGCACTGGTATTGGTCACACACCATGACGAAGAAGAACACAAGGAAGGGGGCTGTGCACAGCAGCAGGATCACAGCGCTCAGAGAGAACCAGTCCACCTCCCTAACAGAATGGTAGGTGTGGAGGAGATGGGGGAAATAACATACAGAGTTGTAATGGTGAAAATGCATAATAATTGGAGCATTTATAATAATTCATCATTCCTAAAAAAAAATCTGTAAAAAAATGTCAATAAAAAAAATGTAAAAAACACTTGATAGCCTACTGTAATTTATTTGAGAGTTGTTATTATTAGGCTGTAGATCTAATCCAACATAAACACTATGGGCCGAGGACTTTGCCTTGTGGTGTACTGCCAACTTTGCTAGAGTTCACTTTTAAAGATAAGCATGACCAGTTTATCTTACAGGCTCATTTGAAAACCACTGATTATATGACAAGAATGATATAGTCCAACATTTCAGTGACTGTCTGTCCATGTAGTGACTGTCCATCAGTGGAGGCTGCAGAGGGGAGGATGGCTCGTAATAATGGTCGGAACGGAGTGAATAGAATAGCATCAAAATACCATGCCACTTATTCTGCTCCAGCCATTACCACGAACCCATCCTCCCCAATGAAGGTGCCACAAGCCTACTGTGCTGTCTATGTACAGCACAAATCAACATAAATCCTGAGAGCCTAGTTTTTCCTTTTTTAAATAATTCCGTAGTGAATCCATTCGCTAACCTGAGCTTTGTATAAGGGCTACAATAGCAAAAACATGTACAGTGGCAAGAAAAAGTATGTGAACCATTTGGAATGACCTGGACTTCTGCATAAATGGGTCATAAAATGTGACAACATTTCTCAACAATAGACAAACAAACAGTCTGCTTAAACTAATAACACACAAACAATTACACGTTTTCATGTCTTTCTTGAACACACCGTGTAAACATTCACAGTGCAGGGTAGAAAATGCATGTGAATCCTTGGATTTAATAACTGGTTAAACTTCCTTAGGCAGCAATAACCTCAACCAAACGTTTTCTGTAGTTGCGGATCAGACCTGCACAACAGGAGGAATTTTGGACCATTCCTCTTTACAAAACTGTTCCAGTTCAGAAATATTATTGGGATTTCTGGTGTGAGCCGCTCTCTTGGGGTCATGCCACAGCGTCTCAATCGGGTTGAGGTCAGGACTCTGACTGGGCCACTCCAGAAGGTGTATTTTCGACTGTTGAAGCCATTCTGTTGTTGATTTACTTCTGTGTTTTGGGTCGTTGTCCTGTTGCATCACCCAACTTCTGTTGAGCTTCAATTGGCGGACAAATAGCCTTACATTCTCCTGCAAAATGTCTTGATAAACTTGGGAAATCACTTTTCCGTCGATGATAGCAAGCTGTCCAGGCCCTGAGGCAGAAAAGCATCTCCAAACCATGATGCTCCCTCCACCATACTTTACAGTTGGGATAAGGTTTTGATGTTGGTGTGCTGTGCCTTTTTTTCTCCACACAATGTTGTGTGTTCCTTCCAAGCAACTCAACTTTAGTTTAATCTGTCCACAGAATATTTTGCCAGTTGCGTTATGGAACATCCAGGTGCACTTTTGCAAACTTCAGACGTGCAGCAATGTTTTTTTTTGGACAGCAGTGGCTTCTTCTGTGGTGTCCTTCCGTGAACATCATTCTTGTTTCATGTTTTACGTATCGTAGACTCGTCAGAGATGTTAGCATGTTCCAGAGATTTCTGTAAGTCTTTAGCTGACACTCTAGGATTCTTCTTAACCTCATTGAGCATTCTGCGCTGTGCTTTTGCAGGATGGCAACTCCTAGGGAGAGTAGCAACAGTGCTGAACTTTCTCAATTTTTAGACATTTTGTCAAACCGTGGACTGATGAACATCAAGGCTTTTAGAGATACTTGTGTAACCCTTTCCAGCTTCATGCAAGTCAACACTTCTTAATTTTGGGTCTTCTGAGATCTCTTTTGTGCGAGGCATGGTTCACACCAGGCAATGCTTCTTGTGAATAGCAAACTAAAATTTTGTGAGTGTTTTTTATAGGGCAGGGCAGCTCTAACCAACATCTCCAATCTCGTCCCAATGATTGTACTCCAGGTTAGCTGACTCCTGACTCCAATTAGCTTTTGGAGAAGTCATTAGTCTAGGGGTTCACATACTTTTTCCAACATGCACTGTGAATGTTTAAATTCTGTATTCAATAGAGACAAGAGAAATACAAGAATTTGTGTGTTATTAGTTTAAGCAGGCTGTGTTAGTTGAAGATCAGATCTAATTTTATGACCAATTTATGCAGAAATCCAGATCATTCCAAAGGGTTCACATACTTTTCCTTGTCACTGTCACCTTTTAACTTATTTCAGTGGCAGTGACCCATAACCCATTGAAACCTGGAATAGACATATAATGGAAATATAATGTGTGGGTGATGGAAGCTTGTGAACTGATTCAAACTGGTTGTTAATTTTCCCCAGTCAAATACTTTACTTCCTTTTCATACTACCTCTGTCTACTGAAGATTAAGCAGGTCCCCACACACAATCTTGCCCAATATTTTAGAGCAGCTGCCCTCCCCAAAGAAATATAAGGTCCCACTGTTCAGCAAGAATAGGAGCAGGGCAAGTTTCATTCCGACAGCCTGAACAGTGGGACATAGGACAGATGTAGGTCCAATGGTCAGACAGTAGGCCACAGGGACTGTGCATATATGTGCATTAACTATGACATTTCCAGTGTTTTCTGAATTAGGTATTTGTATGCTGATTTCACAAAATTAATTTCCATATAAATGGAGATTAAAGATGGAATCCGCAGTTGGGGAAACAGCGCCACTGTCTGCCCAAAGCCGGTTTTGTTTTTCTTTGATGAAGCAGAGGTGGGGAGTGTACAAGAAATCGCAATACATGTGCTGCTGCTCTTTGCAGTAACTACATTGTTGCAAACAGATGTGTCAGTTTCACCATTAAGGATTGCAGCTTTAAGTATATCGTATCATAATCAGTCCTGAACCAACAGACAGTGAACATAGTTACATGTGAACCCAGTTACCCGAGTAGAGCATTAATGACTATAGGCCTACAGTAGGTCAGCTTCATCTTACCATGCTCTTCCCCACTGCCCTGCAGGTTCCTCTGTTGTCTCAGACACCCCCCAGTTAGAGCTGAGCCTCTGGCGCCTCCGGGTGGCCTCCATGGCCACTGCAGAAGACATCTCTAGAGAAACAGAGAAAGAGAGTAGAGAGTCGTGGTAGTGACCAAGACATAACAGACCGACTGTACCTTATAGCCAATAAGGTAATGTGGGATATCAAAGGACATCTGATGGCCTTTGAGGACCTGACCTAAAACATTATGTGATGGTGCTGTACATGATACATGGTTAAATATTATTAGTAAACCTTAAGGATCAAAAGTCGATTACACAAGGCTGCATGGGGTGTGTCCAAGAGTGATAATGACAAGCCAGATGGCTACTATTTGATGCACACAGGATGTTGTATAATACAGATCAAAATGTCACAAATCTTTTGGTCCCAGTGTGGTAAGGCCTACAGTGTGTCTGTTTGACACATGCACAATTCTAAAGTTTATGAATAGACATGAGCATGATAATTCTACAATGAGAGGTTTTAGCACAACACCGTTGTGTATGTTAGCAAATCTAATGCAAATGTTCAAACATATCAAACACACTGGAAAAATGTGTAAGTACACTTTAATAACACCATAACTGCATTTGATTACTACATGGGCTCAAAGACACCATAGAACCAAACAAACTTTTTCACCCCCATTATTAAACTACTTCTAATGTTGCTCATCCCCTCCATTAATATAAACATGTATGCATGCATTACTTCGTCGCTTTGGTTAAAAGTGTCTGCTAAATGGCATATATTATATAATTATACCATACATCAGAGGTAGGGCCTACACATGTACTGTAATAATCCACAGAAGTGGTAAAGCAGACACACAGGGATAGTAATAGCAGGTCTCTGGGTCATGTTATGTCAGCTGAAACGTTTTTGGACAAAATCCAACATACAGATACAACGATAATGCTGAGGGGAACACCTTTTGTACGTAGTTGACAACAACACTTTCGGCAGAGTGACGGCTGTCACACATTCACATAGACCACTCAAATAATTTTGTATACAAGACTGATTGAAGTAAGTAGAAGGTGAGTTTCATAAAAAAGCATAGACTTCATTCTCCACCCTTTTAACGTTACTTAAAATGACTGATAGGCCTACAACAAGCGTCAGCTGCTTTTACACCCGATTATTGAATACATACCCGCAAGTCCCTGAAATGGTATTGTCAATAATTATGTACGAAATGTAGACAACGGATCGAATGAATAAATAGACGTTAGATAGAGGCTCTCACAAAACAATTGATAACAAATTGCCTAACGCTGCCATAACGCACCTCCAGAAAAAGCCATAACTCATATGGACAATAGATAATGCATAATGTCGAGGATCATAGACGGAAAAATAACATAAGCATTATAAGCAGACTTTGAATTTCAATAGGTCTGTCTAAAATATAATTTCGTAGGCTACTCACCAACTTCTAGGACCTATGGGAAAACTCTTGGACCAGATGTGTACGATATAACGAATAAAAGGTTCTATATTAACAACAACTCCGCCCAAATAACAAATGCCTGCGAACGTACAGCCAATAACGTCTCAGTAGGGTACGCGCCGCACTCCCATATCGACCTCTGATTGGATAACACTGATCTGAAGCCACGAGCGCCTGATGAGCTCATGAATAGTTGGGCCATTAAAAATAATACATCCACATTCAACAAACCGACAGACCCAAATAAATCCTCAACATATTTTGAACCAATAAGTGGACAACATCACACAGTCACACTGTCTTCACGATGACAATATCTGCATACAGCTGTCATATGATGACAGAATAATACAGGATGATGTAGCTAAAATAAATGCAAATATTTATAGATTAAATAGTAGGCTACTTTTATATATATTTTTTTTCATGAAGTCGCAACTTTACACAACATGTGAAGTTTGAGATCTACTTTTCATCTTGGTTTCCACAAAAATGTTATTTATGGAAGCATCAACAATTTTACGTCTGAAATATGGACAAATTTTAAAACATATGAAGACGACCTGTAGATCTACTAAATACAGGCATCCTAATTTTGTACAGAAGAGGCACAGCAGCTTGTTGTATAAATACATTTCCTGTCTCTTTAATAAGACATACGAGGAGGAAGGGCAGTATAAGCAAAGATTTGTATCCCTAAACCAAGATAAACCACAGCCTGTCGTTTCAAATGGTTCATAGTGGGCAGAACAAGCAAGGTGGTGGGCAGGGCCAATAACGAGTTAGTGAGATCCTATTGGCGCGTTCTAGCAATGTTTTGAAACTTTGTCAAAGGGTAAAGTCTACAAAACCTTATCCACTCTGTTCGTAACATATTTTTTTTGGGGGGGGGAACTATATTGAGATAAAATGATGAGAAAATTAGCACAATGTCGGCCAAAATCCATAGCATTCCATCTTCTCCCATTGCTGGCCTCTCGGCTTCCGCTCACTGTCATATTTGGTACATTATTTGAGCGAGTGGAAAAGCCACTCGGGTGCTTCACATTTATGCATCCGGTGAAATATCTGTCTCGTTGTTCTATCTGTGGTAGAGGTTCCCGGATCGAAGTGACACAATTCCAACTTAGATATTTTTGAGTCGAGTGTTACAGTAACTCATTTGAGAATTTAAACTAAGGTTTCAACGTTTGAATATCAGCAAGGCTACTTTGTTGCACCGTTTTATGAAATGGGACGAAAGGTTATATTAGCTACGTGCTCCTTGAATCAATGGGCACTAGATTTTGACGGAAACTTAGAGAGAATACTGAGAAGTAAGTCCGAATAAAATAATTGAGAATCACACTCTGCAAACTTCTCCGAAGTAAAAATCGTCGAATTGAAGATGCATTGTCCATTTAACTTAAACTGTAGTGGGTTCATATACAGAGTTGTTTTAAAGGTAATATGGTGTGTTGTAATGATTTATAGACATTCCACTTAGAAGCCTGGAGTATACTATACTAGGCAACTTGCTCTGCGGGAATAGCATGCAAGTCTTGCAATCAGGACTCTGGACATGCCATTCATTTTACTAATGATATCTTTCTCATGACTAGGTATCGCGATAGCCAAGTCTCAGGGGGCTAAATACAGACTGGGACCAGAACTGGAAATATGGTATATGTAATCTACATCTCCTTCATCAAAGTTGTGATTGTTGAGTACATTACTGTATACAGTATGTAGACTAGAACAAATATGTAGCTTATTAGACAAATGTATGTCTTTGTTTGTGGTCTTTTTATTTGACTCCTATAAAGCTCTGTGCATTTGCATATAATAAGCATCCTACATTGCCATGCCTGCTCTGAATTTCCATGAACTCTCCCTCAACCTCCTCTCTTTCTGTCCCTGGTCATCAGTGGGTATGGCTGTGCAGACCACTTCTACGAGTCAGACACCCTCCTGCACTGCTTCCAGGTACTCAGGAAGCTGCTGGAGTCACCTGTCACCCAGGACATCATCTGCGATGTTGGCATGTCAGTCACACTTCTCACAAGCACTTCAGCTCGGTTGTCCCTCTCTTTGCCTCCTGGACTATCATACCCCACTAAACAGTGTATGTTGTAGTAAGATTTCCGTAACCTGTGTCTAATGTTCTCTATGTCCCCCTCAGGCCCATCATGCATCATAATGTTCGGTATAACTGCAGAGTAATTTTCCTCAACGGGTAAGTCTCGGAAATAAGCAATTCTGTATTGATGTAGGTTATGTGCATTGTCAATAGTAAGTAGGTGTAATTGTTCACAATTCTTACCCACTTTTTAAAGGAAAATCTTGTTGATCCGACCCAAGATGCTGCTGGCCAACTATGGAAACAACCGGGAGTTCCGCTGGTTTTCACCATGGAATAAACTCAGGTAAGTGATCAACATTGAATCTGCACAAGAAACTCTTCCTTCTGCACATAATGATAATACTTTGATAAACAGTGAAATTAGAGAGATTCTCAGGTACTTTTGTATACTTTTTAGCCAGTAGTTCGGAAAGTAAGGCTTACGAGCCAAAAGTAGTCTCAGAAAATTGCATACTATGTCACATATGTTCAGATATGTGCACCATGTCATTGCTCTCTCTCTCACTCTGCTGTGCGGGCATCTTGCTAGTTGACACTCAAATGGCGAGCGGCTGAAGGGGGAAAAAGTGGGGGAAATGGCGCAAAACAGCTTCCAGAAAACAGTTGCCTTCAAACTAGGGATTTCGTGGCTAATTGAAGTAAGACAGTACTTCTGCTCATATATTATGCATATATGAACTACACATGGAGACTTCCGGTCCAAAGTGAGAGGTTTAAAAAATACTTGGTAGTCGCAAAAGTTCCGGAACGTCTTTAAATGTTTAGGTCAAAGCAGATTTGGTACGTGGAAAAGGACACAAATCCATATTTTTCACATCACACGTAATAACATATACGCATTTAGCTGCACCTGTCAAAAAACCTGCAAATCTCTCTACGTGACCATTCAACTTTGATTTGAACATGGCATTATTGTGTTTGTCTGCCACAGACATGTGGAGGAGTACTACCTGCCCAGGATGATCCAGGACATGACAGGACAGGTAGGATCCATCTCTCTCTAATGGCAGGGTGTTGGTATGCACTAACAAGGATCAGTGATAAGAGGATTATTTGCACGTTTCTTCATTTAAAGGGAATCTGCACCATTAATATACAGTACCAGTCAAAAGTTGGACACACCTACTCATTCAAGGATTTTTCTTAATTTTTACTATTTTCTACATTGTAGAATAATAGTGAAGACATCAAAACTATGAAATAACACATGGAATCATGTAGTAACCAAAAAAGTGTTAAACAAATCTAAATATATTTCATTTTTGATTCTTCAAAGTAGGCATCTTTTGCCTTGATGACAACTTTGCCCACTCTTGGCATTCTCTCAACCAGCTTCACCTGGAAAGCTTTTACAACAGTCTTGAAGGAGTTCCCACATTCGCAGAGCACTTGTTAGCTGCTATTCCTTCGCTCTTAGGTCCAACTCATCCCAAACCATCTCAATTAGGTTGATGTCAGGTGATTGTGGAGGCCAGGTCACCTGATGCAGCACTCCATCACTCTCCTTCTTGGTCAAATAGCCCTTACACAGCCTGGAGGTGTGTTGGGTCATTGTCCTGTTGAAAAACAACTGATTGGCCCACTAAGCGCAAACCAGATGGGATGGTGTATCGCTGCAGAATGCTGTGGTAGCCATGCTGGTTAAGTGTGCCTTGAATTCAAAATAAATCTGACAGTGTCACCAGCAAAGCACCATCACACCTCCTCCTCCATGCTTCACGGTGGGAACCACACATGCGGGGATCATCCGTTCACCTACTCTGCGTCTCACAAGGACACAGCGTTTGGAACCAAAAATCTCACATCTACTGGTCTAATGTCCATTGCTCATGTTTCTTGGCCCAAGAAAGTCTCTTCTTCTTATTGGTGTCCTTTAGTAGTGGTTTCTTTGCAGCAATTCGACCATGAAGGCCTGATTCACGCAGTCTCCTCTGGACAGTTGATGTTGAGATGTGTTAGTTACTTGAACTCTGTGAAGCATTTATTTGGGCTGCAATTTCCGAGGCTGGTAACTAATGAATGTATTCTCTGCAGCAGAGGTAACTCTGGGTCTTCCTTTCCTGTGGTGTTCCTCATGAGAGCCAGGTTCATGTTTTTTGCGACTGCACATGGAAACTTTCAAAATTCGTAAAGATGTCTGCTTTGACTGACATTCATGTCTTAAAGTAATGATGGACTATCGTTTCTCTTTGCTTATTTGAGCTGTTCTTGCCATAATATGGACTTGGTCTTTTACCAAATAGAGCTATCTTCTGTATACTACCCCTACCCCTACCTTGTCACAACACAACTGAATGGCTCAAACACATTATGACGGAAAGAAATTCCACAAATTAACTTTTAAGAAGGTGCACCTGTTAATTGAAATGCATTCTGGGTGACTACCTCATGAAGCTGGATGAGAGAATGCCAAGAGTGTGCAAAGCTGTCATCAAGGCAAAGGGTGGCTACTTTGAAGAATCTCAAATATAAAATATATTTTGATTTGTTTAACACTTTCTTTACTACATGATTCCGTTACTACATGATTCCATATGTGTTATTTCATAGTTTTGAAGTCTTCACTATTATCCTACAATGTAGAAAACAGTAAAAATAAAAACCCTGGAATGAGTAGGTGCATCCAAACTTTAGAATGGTACTATATATGTGCAGCAATCAATAGTATCATCCATTTAATGTGATCGTTTATGAAATTCCGTTCCATTGTTCTGTCTCCTGAAGGACACTGTCCCCTTTGGTGACTGCGTCCTCTCAACCAAAGACACCTGCATTGGGAGTGAGATGTGTGCAGAGCTGTGGAACCCTAGGAGGTACATTCAATGAAGAGTCTCAAATGAAGGCCTTTTCTTTTCAAATCATTACTCAATTTCTGTAATGAGTTGTGTAATACTGTGTGCCCTTAGTTATTTGTGTAATGGATCGAAGGAGAGCTCAAATGTTTTTGAGAGATGAAGTGAGATTGCATATGTGAATAAATATATACTGTGTGTGTGTTTTTCTAGTCAGCTACGGTATGTAATGATGTATGTGGGAATGTCATGTGCTTGGCAGCCCCCATGTGGACATGGGTCTGGACGGCGTGGAGATCTTCACCAACTCCTCAGCCAGCTACCACGAGCTACGCAAGGCAGACCACAGAGTGAACCTGGTTAAATCAGCCACCACGAAGGTGATCGTACACACACGAACGGACGGACACATGCATGAACACACGCACATGTTATACAGCCCTTCAAACTCAACTCTGGACCTGGAAGCTAGTTCCACTGCATTTTTTGTATTGTTCCCCTCTAATCAGGGACTGATTTAGACCTGGGACACCAGGCGTGTGCAATTAATTATAAGGTAGAACAGAAAACCAGCAGGCTCCGGACTACGTAGGAGCTGAGTACCTCTGTTGTGCAGTATGTTTAGTGAGAATAGAGGTACTGCATGTTGCCTGCCCAGTAACCACTTGGAGGCACTGTTTTGTCATTATAATACTGCTCCATTTCATACATTGTTTTCCCTACATGTATATTTTGATTAGTATGAGTTTGGGTAACACTTATCATCGCATTGATCCTAGACATGTGTAATAACACTACTACATAACAACATTGTTGTTACATGTTATTTTAGTCAATTGTTATTGCATAGTAATGAAGTTGAGCGGTTTCTGATATTACAAGTGTGTTGTTTTGCACAGAGCGGGGGGATCTACATGTTTGCCAATCAGAAGGGTTGTGATGGAGACAGACTCTACTATGATGGTTGTGCCACGGTGGCCATCAACGGGGACATAGTGGCCCAGGGAAGACAGTTCTCCCTGGATGACGTGGTAAGGACAGGTTAAACATAACAAAATGTACATGTGAGAAGAATATCTTACAGCCTATTATTTCACCCTCACTTCACACACCAGGGTGAGCTGTGTTTGATTATATGGGTTGGCCAAGTCAGCATGTTGTATAATGCTAGCCATTCCCGAAGTGAACTCTTGGACTGTGTGTGTGTGTGTGTGTGTGTTGCAGGAGGTTGTGACTGCCATTCTGGATCTGGAGGATGTCCGCAGCTACAAAGGAGAGCATTGCCACCCACATGTGGTGAGCTGACACCTCTCTTCAAAACAGGACACTTTTTACTTCTCAGAAACGGTAGGTGTGATTCAGAAACACATTACTCCCCAAGTTAAACTAGCCACACAAGGGGAACCAGAGGTAATCCTGTTCAACACTCAACTCCCCAACCCAAGGCTCTGTCTCTGCCCGGTGTCGTCTTTCCTCCCTAGACTGGGTACACACAGAGAGAGTCCCTTCAATTATTGACTCGGACCCAAAATAGCATGCCGGTTACATTTGAAATGTCACATGGTTTGCTGATATGTCCTCTGCTCCACTGTGTCCAGGAGTATGAGCACAAGCCGTGCCATCGAGTCAAAGTGGACTTCTCCCTGTCTGATTGTGAAGATGTCTACCTCCCCACTCACCAGCCCATTGAGTGGCAGTTCCACACCCCTGAGGAGGAGATTAGGTATGGCACCTCCTGACAAAGACTGTGATCACAAGAGTGTTGTGTGCTTTATATGCTTCCCATAATAAATAGTAGCTATTTTTGTCTCCCTGTATTTCGTTTTTTTCACCATGGAATCATTGGAAACAGACAGCGATAGCAGCCTACTATATATATATTGCCACACATTGGAATCAGGAGCTTGGCGTGTGACATTCATTTACCCTGACTGCTCCCTTTGTGTCTGAAACTGAGCTGCCTGTCTTTGGTGGAGCCAATCTCTGTCTGAGAGAAGTTAACTAGAGAAACACGTTTTTTTAAAGCTACTTTCCAGATCATGTGACTGCCCACCTCTTTACAGTTTACACATACATACCCTTCCATTCAGGTGACAAACAGCACAGGGCCTTCATTCTAACCTGCAATTTGACCCATGTCAAATACATGCACATGTGTGTCTGTGTGATCTTGTCTTTGGTGTCTTCAGCCTGGGTCCAGCATGTTGGCTTTGGGACTACCTGAGGAGAAGTGGTCAGGTGAGTAGGGCTATATTTGGTTTAAATGATGTGTAAATGTGCTTATGCGTACCTGCTTATTACTGATTTATTGGTATTGTCTGTCTATCTCTATCTATAAACACTCCTGTTATTCCCTGCTCCAGGCTGGTTTCCTCCTGCCTCTCAGTGGTGGTGTGGACAGTTCCTCTACAGCCTGCATTGTCTACTCCATGTGTGTGCTGGTCTGCCAGGCAGTCAGAGATGGCAGTGAGTACTGGACTGGATACGGTGGTGCCAACAGGCCAATAGTGTTTTGTTGTGTGACACAAAAGCACATGGCTCCTATTCTAAAGTTTGACATTGCATTCAGAGTTTGTCACTACAGCTTCAGTTTCTTCTCTCCCTGTATCAGACACCCAGGTGCTGGAGGATGTTCAACGGGTAGTGAATGATGTGTCCTACACACCCCGGGACCCACGGGAGCTGTGCAGACGCATCTTTACCACCTGCTACATGGCCAGTGAGAACTCTTCAGAAGGAACCCGTAACAGGGCCAAAGACCTGGCCTCTCAGATTGGCAGGTGAGCGTCACTGGCCCCATCATAGTTGGGCAGTTACAGACTAACAAACTAGAACACAATGAGACTCACATCTGTTATAAATCTCACCTTATGCTTTTCTTCTAAAGTTATTTTTCTTTGTATTTATCTTGTTAATTCAGCTCACACATGAACCTCAACATCGACATGGCAGTGAAAGGCATGCTGGGAATCTTCTCCATGGTTACGGGAAAGTGTCCCCAGTTCCGTGCTAACGGTGGAAGCACAAGAGAAAACCTTGCCCTACAGAATGTGCAGGTGGGTTGAGTGTCAAGGAGTACATTGTTCAGGTGTTACCTGAAACACTTCAACAAAGCAGAAACCCGTTATTGCAAAATTAATTTAAAAAATGGTTTCTGAGATGAGCAGAGCTTTTCCCCTCACTTGCATTTCTCTTTAATCACACCATTTACTTGCATTTTCACACATGCTCACCACAATCCTCACACTATCATGTTCCAGTTAAACGGTCTGATCTGAGTAAGCAATTGTGTGGTGTGTGAATTGTATGAAACCCTTATCCACTATCCTGTCCCTTCCAGGCCCGAATCAGGATGATTCTGGCCTATCTCTTTGCTCAGCTCAGTCAGTGGGCTGAGGGGAAACCTGGTGGCCTCCTAGTCCTTGGCTCAGCCAATGTGGATGAGAGGTTAGTGAGTACTAGAGAATGTCAATGTTTCTCTTTTTTTTCTCTCTTTTTTTAAACTATGTGCTATCTGCGTCAGTCCAACAGAAAAGTACAAAAAGTGTATGATCCCTCTCTGTATTTGACCTACACCTCAATAACCCTCTATTCTGCAGTCTCACTGGCTACTTTACTAAGTATGACTGCTCCAGTGCTGACATCAATCCCATTGGGGGCATCAGTAAGACAGACCTAAAAAGCTTCCTGCAGTACTGTGTCGAACAGTTCCAGCTCACCGCCCTCAAAAGGTGAAGCACGCTGCTCTGCAATCCCGTCTTCTTCTCTGGGACAATACAAAACAGTCACTATAATGTCAGGAGACTCACCATGTTGGCAACTGTCTTTATGTCCTCTGTAGTATCATGGCTGCACCTCCCACTGCAGAGCTGGAGCCCCTGATGGACGGCCAGGTGTCGCAGACTGATGAGGTAACGAGTCAGCATGTCACCTCAAGTGGAGCCAGATGTGGTCTTGAGCCCTCTGATTATGTTGATTGTTGTGGGTGTGGGCCAACCACATACGAAGTGACAACTTATTTTTCTTTCTATTTATTTATTTTCCTCACATACTGTGCACACACTGCTATGATTGACCGTTCTTTATACGAATTAAGAAAAGTTGACATTTCAGACTTGCAGGTGAAAGTCATACCATAAACCCTCAGCTCTATTCAGCTTGACTACTGTTGTTATTGTCCCGTCATGTTTTTCTTCTGTGACTGTGTGACTCAACTTCCCCTGTCTATATATACCACCTCACAAGCTTGGAAAATTAATGTCTCTTCAGGGATGTCATCTGCGCACATGGTTTGTTCAGTTGTGGTGTAATCTGACCTCTTCCTTATCCCTTGCTGTCGTCCTCTCTCTTGCTCTCTCTGTGTCCCCCTCTCATTAGTCTGATATGGGGATGACCTACTCGGAGCTGTCTGTGATTGGTCGGCTCAGGAAGATCTCCAAGTGCGGCCCGTACAGCATGTTCTGCAAACTCATCCACACGTGGAGGGAGGCCCTCTCCCCTCTACAGGTCACTCTACACCTCTGTATCGCACACCATTTACTATTTTCATACTATTAGATGTCTGACACAAACAGGTGCGCCTGGCACCTACTACCATAGCCCGTTCAAAGGCACTTAAATATTTTGTTTTGCCCATTCACCCTCTGAATGGCACACAGACACGATCCATGTCTCTCAATTGTTTTAAGGATTAAAGGTCCTTCTTTAATCTGTTTTACCCTTCATCTACACTGATTGAAGTGGATTTAAGAAGTGATATCAATAAGGGATCATAGCTTTCCCTTGGATTCCCCTGGTCAGTCTCATGGAAAGAGCTGTTCATAATGTTTTGTACACTCAGTGTACGCTATCTATTTCTATGATTTGAGAATAACACTTCTTCTGACCATTTGACATTTCAGGTGGCGGCCAAAGTGAAACACTTTTTCCAGATGTATTCTGTGAACAGACACAAAATGACAACTGTGACACCATCCTACCACGCTGAGAGCTATGGCCCCGATGACAACCGCTTTGACCTCAGGCCATTCCTCTACAACACTCGCTGGTCCTGGCAGTTCAGAGCCATTGATAATCAGGTGGGGATCCGACAGTCAACATGACATTTTGTTTTATTTGACCTTTATTTAACTGGGGAAGTCAGTTAAGAACAAATTCTTATTTACAATGACGGCCTACCCCAGGCCAAACTCTCCCTTAATCCGGACGACGCTGGGCCAATTGTGTGCAACCCTATGGGACTCCCGATCACGGCCGGTTGTGATACGGCCCGGGATAGAACCTAGGTCTGTAGTGACGCATCTAGCACTGCGGTGCAGTCACTCAGGATATTTGTTTTTTTACTGTGGATCTCTCACATTTGGTTGTTCCCTCCTCAACGGCTTTATCAGATTTGATTTAATCTCACAAGAATTGTGAATGTCCACGGAACATGGTAAATTACACTGCCTGTCACCATGGGAGTACCCCAAGCTTCGATCCTAGGCCCCACGCTCTTCTTATTTTACATCAACAACATAGCTCAGGCAGTAGGAAGCTCTATCATCCATTTATATGCAGATGATAGTCTTATACTCAGCTGGCCCCTGCCCGGATTTTGTGTTAAATGCTCTACAACAAAGCTTTCTTAGTGTCCAACAAGCTTTCTCTACCCTTAACCCTGTTCTGAACACCTCCCAAAATAAATGTCATGTGATTTGGTAAGAAGAATGCCCTCCTCCCACAGGTGTTATTACTACCTCTGAGGGTTTAGAGCTTGAGGTAGTCACCTCATACAAGTACTTGGGAGTATGGCTAGACGGTGCACTGTCCTTCTCTCAGCACATATCAAAGCTGCAGGCTAAAGTTAAATCTAGACTTGGTTTCCTCTATCGTAATCGCTCCTCTTTCACCCCAGCTGCCAAACTAACCCAGATTCAGATGACCATCCTACCCATGCTAGATTACGAAGGCATCACTTGAGAGCCCCCTTACGTAAAGGGGGCTCTCAAGCGGCTAGATGTTCTTTACCATTCGGTCATCAGATTTTCCACCAATGCTCCTTATAGGACACATCACTGCACTCTATACTCCTCTGTAAACTGGTCATATCTGTATACCCCTTGCAAGACCCACTGGTTGATGCTTATTTATAAAACCCTCTTAGGCCTCATTCCCCCCTATCTGAGATATATACTGCAGCCCTCATCCTCCACATACAACACATGTTCTGCCAGTCACATTCTGTTAAAGGTCCGAAAAGCACACACATCCCTGGATCGCTCCTCTTTTCAGTTCACTGCAGCTAGCGACTGGAACGAGCTGCAACAAACACTCAAATTTGACAGTTTTATTTCAATCTCTTCATTCAAAGACTCAATCATGGACACTTTTACTGACAGTTGTGGCTGCTTTCCGTGATGTATTGTTGTCTCTACCTTCTTGCCCGTTGTGCTGTTGTCTGTGCCCAATAATGTTTGTACCATGTTGTGTTGCTACCATGCTATGTTGTCATGTGTTGCTGCCTTGCTATGTTGTTGTCTTAGGTCTCTCTTTATGTAGTGTTGTCGTGATGTGTGTTTTGTCCTATATTTATATACAGGGGCAAGAAAAAGTATGTGAACCCTTTGGAATTGCCAAATTGGTCGTCACATTTGATCTGATCTTCATCTAAGTCACAACATTAGACAAACGTAGTGTGCTTGAAATAATAACATACAAATTCTTGAATTTTTCTTGTCTATATTGAATACATAATTTAAACATTCACAGTGTAAGTTGGAAAAAGCATGTGAACCCCTTGGCTAATGACTTCTCCAAAAGCTAATTGGAGTCAGGAGTCAGCTAACCTGGAGTCCATTCAATGAGATTGGAGATCTTGGTTAGAGCTGCCTTTCCATCTAAAAAACACTCACAAAATTTGAGTTTGCCATTCACAAGAAGCATTGCCTGGTGTGAACCATGCCTCGAACAAAATATATCTTAGAAGACCTAAGATTAAGAATTGTTGACTTGCATAAAACTGGAAAGGGTTACAAAAGTATCTCTAAAAGCCTTGATGTTCATCAGTCCACGGTAAGACAAATTGTCCTTAAATGGAGAAAGTTCAGCACTGTTGCTACTGTTGCCGGCCTGCAAAGATGACTGCAAGAGCACAGCGCGGAATGTTCAATGAGGTTAAGATGAATCCTAGTGTCAGCTGAAGACTTACAGAAATCTCTGGAACATGCTAACATCTCTGACGAGTCTACGATACCTGAAACACTAAACAAGAATGATGTTCATGAGAGGACACCACAGAAGAAGCCACTGCTGTCCAAAAAAAAAACATTGCTGCACATCTGAAGTTTGCAAAAGTGCACCTGGATGTTCCATAACGCAACTGGCAAAATATTCTGTGAACAGATGAAACTACAGTTGAGTTGTTTGGAAGGAACACACAACCCTATGTGTGGAGAAAAAAAGGCACAGCACACCAACATCAAAACCCCATCCAAACTGTAAAGTATGGTGGAGGGAGCATCATGGTTTGGGGCTGCTTTGCTGCCTCAGGGCCTGGACAGCTTTCCATCATCTACGGAAAAATGAATTCCCAAGTTTATCGAGACATTTTGCAGGAGAATGTTAAGCTATTTGTCCGCCAATTGAAGCTCAACAGAAGTTGGGTGATGCAACAGGACACCGACCCAAAACACAGAAGTAAATCAACAGAATGGCTTCAACAGAAGAAAATACGCCTTCTGGAGTTCTGACCTTAACCCGATTTGAGATGCTGTGGCATGGAATGGTCCAAAATTCCTTCTGACCGTTGTGCAGGTCTGATCCGCAACTACAGAAAACGTTTGGTTGAGGTTATTGCTGCCAAAGGAAGTTTAACCAGTTATTAAATCCAAGGGTTCACATACTTTTTCTACCCTGCACTGTGAATATTTACACGGTGTGTTCAATAAAGACATGAAAACGTATACTTGTTTGTGTGTTATTAGTTTAAGCTGACTGTGTTTGTCGAATTGTTGTGACCTAGGTGAAGATCAGATCAAATTGTATGACTTATTAATGCAGAAATCCAGGTATTTCCACAGGGTTCACATACTTTTTCTTGCCACTGTATATACACTGCTGTTCAAAAGTTTGGGGTCACTTAGAAAGGTCCTTGTTTGTGAAAGAAAAGAAGAAGAAAAAATGGTCCATTTTTAAAATAACATCAAGTTGATCATAAATACAGTGTAGACATTGTTAATGTTGTAAATGACTATTGTAGCTGGAAACGGCTGACTTTTAATGGAATACCTACATAGGCATACAGAGGCCCATTATTAGCAACCATCACTCCTGTGTTCCAATGGCATGTTGTGTTAGCTAATCCAAGTTTATCATTTTAAAAGGCTAATTGGTCATTAGAAAACCATTTTGCAATTATGTTAGCACAGCGCTGAAAACTGGCCTTCTTTAGACTAGTTGAGTATCTGGAGCATCAGCATTTGTGTGTTCGATTACAGGCTCAAAATGGCCAGAAACAATGAACTTTCTTCTGAAACTCGTCAGTCTATTCTTGTTCTGAGAAATGAAGGCTATTCCATGCTAGAAATTGCCAAGAAACTGAAGATCTCGTATAACGCTGTGTACTACTCTCTTCACAGAACAGCGCAAACTGTCCCTAACCAGAATAGAAAGAGATGTGGGAGGCGCCGGTGCACAACTGAGCAAGAGGACAAGTACCTTAGTGTCTAGTTTGAGAAACAGACTCCTCACAAGTCCTCAACTGGCAGCTTCATTAAATAGTACCCGCAAAACACCAGTCTCAACATCAACAGTGAAGAGGCAACTCCGGGATGCTGGCCTTCTAAGGCAGAGTTCCTCTTTCCAGTGTCTGTGTTCTTTTGCACATCTTAATCTTTTTTTATTGGCCAGTCTGATATATGGCTTTTACTTTGCAACTCTGTCTAAAAGGCCAGCTTCCCAGAGTCACCTCTTCACTGTTGACGTTGAGACTGGTGTTTTGCGGGTACACACTGTGGTTGCTGATAATGGGCCTCTGTATGCCTATGTAGATATTCCATAAAATATCATCCCTTTCCAGCTACAATAGTAATTTCCAACATTAACAATGGCTACACTATATTTCTGATCAATTTTATGTTATTTTAATGGACAAAAACTGGCCTTTTCTTTCAAAACAGGACATTTCTAAGTGACCCCAAACTTTTTAACGGTTGTGTGTGTGTGTGTGTGTGTGTATGTATGTATGTATGTATGTATATATATATATATATATATATATATATATATATATATATATATATATATATATATATATATATATATATATATACACACACACACACACATTTATATATATTTATTTATTTATTCGGCCCTGCAGGAGGCCTTTGGGTAGGCCGCCATTGTAAATAAGAATTTGTTCTTAACTGACTTGCCTAGTTAAATAAAGGTTCAATAAAATAAATATTATTATTTCATACACAGGTGTCCAAGATGGAGGTTGGGAATGACTACCACGACTAAGGCTCATCCCAATGGCAGAGCAACATCCCAAAGAACTCATCTAAATTGTGACAATAAACACTGTAGTGCAACTCCAAACACTCTTACTGTACACACAATGCCTTCTTACTGTACAGTATTCTAATTTCTGAAAATAGACCTAGGCTATTGATTGATATTATAGACTCTAACAATGAAGAGTATTCAAAATAAGTATTTTGTGTCAGTGGTTCAGCATGATGTGCATTAATTATGTTGTCGTTCTGCATGCTCTAGGCCAGCTTAAACTGGCGGTCTTGTTAAAAATATTCACAACAGTCTATTCTCTCAGGTTCAAATACAATACACTTGTTCATTGAAATAGTGATGTACTGCTTTACTATAAAACACGTTTTTATCTTGTTTTGTACTGTTATCAAATATGTGTATAACATGAGTCTAAGTGGTAACATTTACTACCAAGGAAGTGGCCAAGCGAAAACGAGTAAGTGTGAAACGTCTTCTAACGCACCACTTTTACTGGCGCGTAGAAAGCTGCTGACTAACAAAATAGAGAGTAAACTACCACTAGACCTTAAGTAGACTACCATTGTTTTAAATTAAGAGCTACTTTGGGGACAGGCTACTCTTGAGTTACGCGCGGTATAGCTCAGTGGCGCGGTGAGTCACCCGCTGGTGAAAAGTGATACTTGAGAGAACACAGGGAGGAGTTCGTTTCCTAAAAACAGATTTCCCGTACAGTCGTAACCAAGTGGAGAAACTGTCTGTAAATATAAAACTATGGATTTAACGAATTTACACGTTTTTGACAGCATAACATGTTTTCTGTCTCTCTGACAGTTCCAGTATAGTTCTAATTCTCTTCCCTAAAACTGGCCATTTACACTTGGCGGAGGTTCAGTTTGTTTTACCTGAGTTACAGGCGCCGCATAAACAAGTTTACACTCGCTTAGTTAGGTCAAATTTACTAGATGGAATCGGAACCACTGCTGACTGGAAGCATTAACTACGGCTCCCACCCTGACGACAATGATCACCTTGAAAAGGGATCCCCAAAGACAAGACGTCTGTCCTACTCGGTTGCTGCAGAGTATTGCTGTGTCGGAGGGGGTAAGCGTTTCAGTTGTTCACAATATTTGAAGCATAGCTTCATAACATGTTATAACACGGTCATAACCATTTCATGTCATGACTGACATAATATTTTCACAACGCTGGCATTACACATATTTAGACATGTTGTGACATGTGACATATGATACGGTCCTCTACCCTTTCGCCGAAGTATACGATCAGGCCGCTGATCACCCAGTCTCTTCTTGTCTGGACGGTGTTACACTGACATGAGATGGAATTAAAATGGTTGTATACTACCGTCAACCAAATGTAATTATTGACTGTAATGTGACTATCGTGAGCGCATACCCCGTAGCACTTCCAGGATGCTCTGCATCTCCTCCTTCTTTGCAGCACCTCTCATCTTGAACAATGACAACAGTCTTGTAATGATCCAGCTTCTCCATGAAGGTGGACTGAAAACCGGATGGTTATAATCCTTCTGAATTCCTTCTCAATCTGTGAGAGAAAGAAACAGAGATGTGGGACTGATGCTGTGATGCGTATCTCAGATCAAAACAACAAAGAATAATGATGAATCATTACATTCATTATTGTCTATTGTCATTCAACTGTAATTGGACGAGAGTGGGCTGAAACAGGCCCGGACATTTGTCTTTGAGGTCACTCACAGGAAGTTAGACTCCCAAGTTTTTTTTTATGGCTGCCTCCCTCAAAGCCTTAACCTCCACAATGGATACAGATGCATGAGCTAGCTACTTTCTCTGAAAAATATAAGTAAGGAACATAAATCAGAGTAGACTATGCAACAATGGGGTAATACAGCTAAAGAAAGACACACTAAAAGCTAAGGCTACATACCAATAGCTAACGAATTCACACATTGTCAAACACATTAAAATCTTATTTTCTTAACGTTTTCATAACATATAGCTAACGTTAGCTCTCAACTATTCATGTAGCTAGCTAACTACAGTACCAAGTTAGCTAGCTAGTGTTTGTTAATCACTACATATGTTGGTGTGGACAACTACTAGGTAAATATCCACCTATGCATTGTAACGTTAAAGGCAACAACAGTACTACAGCTATTATCCCGCGAGGTGAGGTATTGAAAACAGTGGTGTCAATCATTTTTAGCCCTACCTTTTTGAGAAAAAAGGTATTACCTGTTAAACAAGATATTTTTCTGAGCCATTGTATAAAGTAATATCATTTCCCCATTTGTTGAGAATACAATGTAGCTCAGTATTTAAATTATTTATTTTATACAGTAATTTTTGTTCATTTTATCAAGGTGGTCAATCATTTCGGACACCACTGTGTGTATATATATATATATATATATATATATATATATATATATATATATATATATATATATATATATCATTTCATACTGTCTAGAGACCTATCACATACATCACCATATATCAGTCTTAAGTCAAAAATGCTGTCCTGCTCTTGAAATCATGCAAGTCATCAGCAACAGAGCATTGGGGTAAGCACACGTTTGACATCAATGTATGTGCAATTGCCATGGTAATACAATTGTCAATTTCAGGAAATTGACCATTTTGGTGTGTGCCTACCCCAATGTTGTGTGGTAGGTTTTGTGGGTTTTAACACTATTAAGTAGGTGTCATAACCAGCCATAAAACATTGTAATATATGTCACAACACACATAAATATGTGTTATGACAGTGTTATGACAGGTCATGACATGGTTATGACCGTGTTGTAAGGTGTTATGACCATATGCTACAAGTAAAGTGTTACCAATTGTTTTTAATGTCTCAAAACTCTATTTGAGTGGTCCACAATGTGTTTATAAAAAATCTTTAAGATACTTGGTGACAGGAAGTTGAAAGGAAGTTTTCTTTGGCAGCATATTGTGGACTGAATTTGAGAACAGTTGCCCTTGTCAGAGACAGCCATGATGAGTGATGACACATAATGTGGTTGTAGTCAGCAGTGGTAGTGTGGAGGGAAACAAAGTCTAATATGAGTCATCCAGTCTGGGTTAAGAACAATTGCTCTATGGGTAGGACATGTTCTTTCAAAATATGTAAAGAAAATAATAGTCACCTGAAAAGGGAAATACTATCAAACATGCATGTGACCATGTATTATGACTGGAAAATGTACGTTTAAAGGTTAGACCAGTGGAGTGACATTGCAGAGGCACTGGGATTCTGGGTAAACAGTTCAGCTGTATGTTGAGAATTTGAATGAAGCCTATCATTCTTGTCATACTAAATGGAGGGAAACAATAAACAGCCCAAATCCTATGAATTGCCCTGAAGCCAGGTTGAAATGCCAAGCTCCACATTGTGTCCTGTTGAACAAGGATGGCCCTGCCCTAGATTACTCTGCCCTTTTCAAACGTCCCGTTTTACTGATGATGTGCAGCTCTACTTTACACCCCATACAAAGCTTTTTTTGCTTGAGGCAGTCATGTAATGAAATAGAGCATTGCCAAAAGTATGTGAACACCTGCTTGTCAAACACCTCATTCCAATATCATAGCATTCATTTGGAGTTGGTCCCTCATTTGCTGCAATAACAGCCTCCACTCTTCTGGGAAGGCTTTCCACTAGAGGTTGGAACATTGCTGCAGGGACTTGCTTCCATTCAGCTACAAGAGCATTAGTGAGATCGGGCAAATATTAGGCCTGTCTCAGAGTCAGCGTTCCAATTAATCCCAAAAGTGTTCGATGGGGTTGAGGTCAGGGCTCTGTGCAGGCTAGTCAAGTTATTCCACACTGATCTCGACAAACCATTTTTGTTTGGACCTCGCTTTGTCCACGGGGGCATTGTCATGCTGAAACAGGAAAGGGCCTTGCCCAAACTGTTGCCACAAAGTTGGAACCACATAATTGTCTAGATTGTCATTGTATGCTCTAGCGTTAAGATTTCCCTTCACTGGAACTAAGGGGCCTGGCCTGAACCAAGAAAAACAGCCCCAGACCATTCTTCCACTTCCACCAAACTTTACAGTTGGCGCTATGCATTCGGGTAGGTAGCGTTCTCCTGGCATCCGCCACACCCAGATTCATCCGTCGGACTGCCAGATGCTGAAGTGTGATTCATCACTCCAGAGAACACATTTCCACTGCTCCAGAGTCCAATGGCAGCAAGCTTTACACCACTCCAGCCAAAACTTGGCATTGTGCATGGTGAACTTAGGCTTGTGTGTGGCTGCTCAGCCATGGGAACCCATTTCATGAAGCTCCCGACTAACTGAATTAGCTGAATCAGCCAAATTCACTCATTTGTAGGGGGACAAATGGGGACAAAGACAAATCCAGGAGATAATATGGCTTCTTGACACAGATCAAAATAGCTGTATGAATGTGATATATTATTGTAGACCCAAACTGAAAATAATAATTGAATTGAAGTGATAGTCCAGTAAGTGAAAGAGAGTTCAGTTGACATTTAGATGTGTGATCAGGTCTGTGGAAAAATGCCTGGAATCAGTAGCTAATTTAATCTGACTTGGCGAGGGATGTTTGAAGCACACTATCCATCCCGACTTGGTTATAATTCAATTGGAATATTTGAAAGATTAAGATGAATTCAGACACGCTAGTATTGAACTTTATTGCAAACACATGCACACAGGCCTATCCTAGGATTAGGATATGTGCTCAGACTTTGACCTCTGTGGAACAGTCAGTACTGTTTTTGTTGTATAATCAGTGGCCACTGATAAAAGGTGAGCATGAGATGCAAGGTTTTGGTTGTGGTTTATTATTCTGCTTGAGAAAAACTACAGATAGGTCGATAGGTTTGTTTTCAATGTTTTGTTTTCAACCAACACAAAGTATGACTTCATTTGCTTGAGAAAAACTATTGTTTCACATCACTTGCTGAATCATTTCCCTCTCCTCTTACACAGGTGATGTGGATCTCTACCTCCAGCAAGCTGTTGTGTTTATTGAGGACGCCATACAGGTGAAACATATATATCCTTTGTGTGAACTCTCGCTGTAACTGATTGAAATATATTATTTGTATGACTTGATTATGAACTGTCCCTAAACTGCGGTTTCAAAACAATGAAATGTGTTTCTCGTTCTACAGTACCGATCCATCAATCATAGAGTGGATACAAACTCGTTACGTCTGTACAGGTGGTACTACTCCAGGTTATGGCAATGGTAAGCCGCTACTGTCGTGATGAGTCAAAGTATGTTGTTCTGGATTGTTCTGCATGTTTCTATTCTTATATTTGTCCTATCCTCTAAAGCCAATCCTTATATCCTCTCTGCACTGCATCTCACTGCAATGTGCAGTATTCAGTAATGTCGTCAGTCATTGCTGACTTAACTCTGTCCTGTCTTAGCTTCCTCTGTGGTTAAGTGTAGTGAGAAGAGCACTTTATGACGGTGAAGCCAACCATCACCCTTCCCGTTCTCAGTTTGAAACCCTCTCGCGGGTTTTGTGTCATTGTTAAACGACTCTCTGTGTTGCTCAGGGGGCTGGGCCTGACTATTGCGGTCGTCTTGATGCTGGCTTTCATCGAGAGGCCCTCGTCTTTCTCCTACACATCAGACCCCCGCTTCAGACCTCCCCCCTGGGAGCCCCCCTGTGGCCTGACAGAGGGCATAGAGATTGTCTGCCTCATCATCTTTGCCATTGACCTCACTACCAAGGTAACCATCAGGCCATGTTTCTGACAATGTCAACGGGGAAGAGAGTAGATGGGCAACAAGAAATCTCAAAGTACATGAACATCCATTTTGTGTCTTTATTTGCAATGAATATATATATATGGCTCAAGCTTAATCTATTGTCCTTAGAGCTATTTGATTGGCTGGGACGAGTTCCGGAAATGCAAGTGGTTGATTGTCTACATCTTGGCCGTCTCAGCATCTGTAATTGATTGGACGTTGACGTTGAGCATGTATTGTGATCAGGTGAGATCATATTCAAAATATTGGTTTGTACATCCTCTGTAACATGTCTCTTGACAGTTGATAAAGACATGGTTTACAATACAAAGACTCAAATGGAATATGGCTCTTTCCCTTTGTTGTTCGATGTCAGAACTTACGAGTTAGGAGACTCATTCGGCCCTTCTTCCTCCTTCAAAACTCCTCCCTGATGAAGAAAACATTAAAGTGCATCAAGAGGACTCTCCCAGAGATAGCCAGGTAATTGTGTTAAACACCAACACTTTGTTCAATCTCATATCTTCACTTCACAGCTTTACAATGATCGTCAACCTCAAAATACTCTCACTTCTGTTATCACATACATAGTTCCCTAAAACTGCTTTGTAGGGTATATGTAGGGTTATATACTGATACATGATTCACTCTTGTTTCAGTACATATGAGACCCGCAGAGGGCACCCTAATCTACTTGTACATGTATATAGGCCTGACTGTCATTGCAGAGGTGTGTGTCTAATGCACCACTCCCCTCTCTCTTACCTCCCAGTGTTATCCTGCTCCTGGCCCTCCACCTCTGCCTCTTCACCATGATTGGCATGCTGCTCTTTGCTAAAGGAGAGGTACGTTCTGTTCCACCCTGCTGGCTGTACTGTTGACGCCCAGTTCTCAAGCCTGAACGTGCCCTTTTACCTTACCTCACGACTGTTTTATTCACTCGGTGGTACAGGCTTTAACAGAGCTTGTAGATGTGTAGTATTACAACTGCCTGAATAGAGACCTGTACAGGAACTCACCCCCACATGACCAGGATGAAGCACAATGGATGTCCATTTAACATTGTTGTTATAAGGGAGTTAAGTATCTCCGTCATACCTCTGTTTTGTCCCTAGAACCCAAAGCACAACGGGGAGTGGGAGACCTACTTCAGAGACTTGCCCACGTCTCTCTCCTCTCTCTTGGTGCTCCTCACTACAGCCAATAACCCTGATGGTAATTTCACTGTGCAGGTCATAGTGAACTAAACATATATTTTCTGCTGTCAGCTGTCTACTCCACCTAAAGTTGTCTTCGTGTTTTTAACAGTGATGATTCCGGCCTATTCCTTAAACCGAGGATACTCCATCTTCTTCATTCTCTTTAGTGGTTTTGGTAAGAGCTAGCCACCAAATGAACTGTTCAGGGACAAGGGAAATATGAAACAGATTGAGTGGTAATACAGTCTGTTGTTAATTTGTCCTATTTACTGCTTCCAGGAACCTACTTCTTGATGAACTTACTAACTGCCATCATTTACAACCAGTTCAGGGGATACCTGCTGGTGAGTTTAAGATTGGCACTGGACTGATATGATTTAAATATCAGAGCATTTTAAGGTACAGCGTAAACCCCATAGAATATCATGATGAAACTGTTCTCTTGTGGCAGATGTCTGTCCAGGCGTCCATCCTAAGGAGGAGACTGGGCGTCAGAGCTGCCTTTGAGGTCATGTCCTGCCAGGGGCGGGGTCAGGACGCTACACACTCAGAGGAGCATGTGTAAGACTGCTCATTCTCTTACCCTTAAGCCCTACACACACAAAGACACACACACACACTGAATGGCCTTACATCTTGTCCCTCCCAGAGAGCGTGTGCGGGTGGATGCCTCTTTGCAGGTCATGGCGAGGGTACAAATGAAGTCCTACTACAGACAAGCCATCATCAAGGTGAGAAAAGACTACAGTGCAAATCTTTAGAACATGTGGATAAACATTTGAATATAACTCCCTTTGAATTTGCCTGTTTCCCTGTCTCTCTCTCTCTCTCTATGTCTCTCTCTCTCTCTTCCTGTAGAGATTGCAGCAGTTGTCAGATGGCTTCATCCAGTGGGAGGCCTTCCGGGGTCTTTTTGATGAGCTGGACAAGGACCGCATCAAAGAGGTGGGGCCACAGCTCATTAACTACTCTGTGCTTCCTCACCGGATCAATGTTACTGTTTTGGATGAACTTCATTGTTGGTTCTAAACTGGCTTATTTTGCCTGTCTAAATGATAGCTAGGTTGCTCCTATATGATTTGACGAGTCTTCTTTGTCTTTCTCCTGCAGCACCCTCCGAAGCCAGAGTACAACTCTCCGCTCCTCCAGAAGCTTCAGTTGGTTTTCAGCCACTACTATGTAATGATAGTGGGCAACGCCGTGGCCCTGGCCAATGTCATGTGCATCTGTGTAAGTCCAGGATCTTCTCACAGACAGTATGTTGTTCCTGTTGTTTGGTTTTCCAGCAAATTAGACCGAGGCTCAACTTGTTTGGTCTCTCTGTTTCTCTCCGTGTGTTGCAGACCATACTGGTGCTTGACTCCGAGAAGTCCATGGCAGAGCGGGATGACTACTACATGGAAGTTATTAACTGCTTCTTTATTCTATACTACCTGATGGAGATGAGTCTAAAGATATTAGCCTTTGGGTGGAGAGGCTACCTGTCATACAGAAACAACATCTTTGATGGTCTTCTCACATTTTGCCTTCTGGTAAGATATTCTGAAAATGACAGGAAACATATTAAAGGTGCAATATGTAGAAATCACTCGACCATTTCAATGCTTCTCCTAATTTCAGTTTGACAATGTATAGTGTGTGTAGAGAATCATTGTACAATCTAAACTGCTCTGAAATATATTTTCAATAACCAAATATATTGGGTTTTTTTCAGCTGTTTGAAGCTAGTGTACAAAACCGAAAGAAAAAAGACGCTAAAACGTAACTTAACGGGGAGCATAGAAAAAGCGCACACAGAATGGGTCTACCGCTTCTCAAATCTATAACTCACATTTCTATGTGAATTTGGTCGGGTCGCCCCAAAAGCTACATACTGCCCCTTTAAGCATATTTCTGTCTTGGTAATATAACTGAAAGTATTTTTTATATATTTTTTTACAGGTCCTTCAGATCACCATTTTTGCCACCTACAGGCTTCCATTTCCTAAATGGTTGGTGTCTTCACTTCGGTCATATTTCTCACTCAACAAATGCATTCTGTAGAATGAAATTGTCTTAAAGGATGTTGCTCATTTGTATATACAGTTACAATAGTGATGAAAGAGTAATTTGGTTTACACACACACACTCACACACACACACACACACACACACACACTCACACACAGGTACATGGGGATGGTTGAAAACAGGAATAGAAGCATGGACATATAGATATGGTACATGGGGAGGGTTGAAAACAGGAATAGAAGCATGGACATATAGATATGGTACATGGGGATGGTTGAAAACAGGAATAGAAGCATAGACATATAGATATGGTACATGGGGATGGTTGAAAACAGGAATAGAAACATGGACATATAGATATGGTACATGGGGATTGTTGAAAACAGGAATAGAAACATGGACATATAGATATGGTACATGGGGATGGTTGAAAACAGGAATAGAAACATGGACATATAGATATGGTACATGGGGATAGTTGAAAACAGGAATAGAAGCATAGACATATAGATATGGTACATGGGGATGGTTGAAAACAGGAATAGAAACATGGACATATAGATATGGTACATGGGGATGGTTGAAAACAGGAATAGAAACATGGACATATAGATATGGTACATGGGGATTGTTGAAAACAGGAATAGAAGCATAGACATATAGATATGGTACATGGGGATGGTTGAAAACAGGAATAGAAACATGGACATATAGATATGGTACATGGGGATGGTTGAAAACAGGAATAGAAACATGGACATATAGATATGGTACATGGGGATGGTTGAAAACAGGAATAGAAACATGGACATATAGATATGGTACATGGGGATGGTTGAAAACAGGAATAGAAACATGGACATATAGATATGGTACATGGGGATGGTTGAAAACAGGAATAGAAACATGGACATATAGATATGGTACATGGGGATGGTTGAAAACATGAATAGAAACATGGACATATAGATATGGTACATGGGGATGGTTGAAAACAGGAATAGAAACATGGACATATAGATATGGTACATGGGGATGGTTGAAAACAGGAATAGAAACATGGACATATAGATATGGGACATGGGGATGGTTGAAAACAGGAATAGAAACATGGACATATAGATATGGGACATGGGGATGGTTGAAAACAGGAATAGAAACATGGACATATAGATATGGTACATGGGGATGGTTGAAAACAGGAATAGAAACATGGACATATAGATATGGGACATGGGGATGGTTGAAAACAGGAATAGAAACATGGACATATAGATATGGGACATGGGGATGGTTGAAAACAGGAATAGAAACATGGACATATAGATATGGGACATGGGGATGGTTGAAAACAGGAATAGAAACATGGACATATAGATATGGTACATGGGGATGGTTGAAAACAGGAATAGAAACATGGACATATAGATATGGGACATGGGGATGGTTGAAAACAGGAATAGAAACATGGACATATAGATATGGGACATGATAAACATAGCAGAGGAAGAGTGTTACTGAGTAAAACACTACGGATGGATGAACGATAAGTAACTAAGTAGCACTGTGAGATTGAATACACCTTTGTGTGGTGTGGTTGTCCCAGGAACCCTTTGGTCATATCTCTCACTCAACAAATACATTCTGTAGAAGGAAATTGTCTTGAAGGATGGTGCTCACTTATATATACAGCAACAATAGTGAAGAATTGTTGGCTCCCGAGTGGCGCAGCGGTCTAAGGCACTGCATCTCAGTGCAAGTGGTGTCACTACAGTCCCTGGTTCAATTCCAAGCTGTATCACATCTGGCTAGGGTGGTGCACAATTGTCCCAGCGCTGTCTGGGCTTGGCTGGGGGGAGGCCATCATTGTAAGAATTTGTTCTTAACTGACTTGCCTAGTTAAATAAAAGGGGGAAAAAAGGAAAATAAAGGGGGGGAAAAAGGAGTAACACACACACACACACACACACACACAGGTACATGGGAATGGTCTAAAACAGAAACAAGGACATGAAGAGATGTTACATAGTGATAAACATAGCAGAGGAAGAGAGTTACTGAATAAAATGCTCGGAATGGATGAACGATGGCAGATAAGAAACTAAGTAACACTGTGAGATTGAATACACCGTGTTGTGTGGCTGTCCCAGGAACCCAGCGTCGCGTGGTCTGATGTCTCTGTGGGAGATGGTGCGTCTGGTCAACATGCTCATCGTCGTCCGCTTCCTTCGAATCATCCCTGATATCAAGGTGAGAAGTGGTGCCGCTGGGTAGTATTAGTGCCATCATTTTCAATATATGTGATAAGACCATTGTATATGTTGTATTTGGCTCCACCTAGTGGTGGAAATTGTTTATTGCTTGACTTGCTCTATTTTGGTGTACTCTATTGTCAATAGAATTGTATTGTTGTAAATCAATGCCCGGTACAGCCAATGTCTTTATCATCTCTGGTTATGCATGTTGGTATTACAATATATAAAAATAGTCATATTTGTGTTTTAATGGCTCTTTTAGCTGATGGCCCTTGTAGCGAGTACTTTGGTTGACCTGGTGAAAAATCTCAGAGCGTTTGCAGGAATACTAGTGGTGAGTGACACAATGACACTTTTTTCTCTCTTTCGTTCTCTCATCCAGCTAGTCATTTTAAATGCATCTCCATACACTAGGCGTCTGTTTGCTGGACATCGTGGATTCCCTATCACAGCTAACATTCTATTCTGTTTGTTCTTTAGGTGGTGTTCTATGTTTTTGCTGTCCTTGGCATCTGGCTGTTCCAGGGAGCCATCACAGCTCCAGGGAAGATGAGGTACAGTTTGACAATGATGTATTTGAACGCTTGTACACTATTTACAAACATTTAAAGTAGCAATGGCCTCATACAGTAGCTAATATGGCTATTTTAATGTGTTTACTGTGTGAGGTAATTGGAAGTTGTTTTGTACGTATTCATTACAGTGTGATGTCCAATTCCAGTATGGAGAACATCACCATTAACTTCACCATGGAGTGTGGTTCCTACGAGCAGCTGGGCTACTGGCCAAACAACTTTGACGACTTTGCTGTGGGTGCCCTTCTCTTGTCTCTCGCTCTGCCAGCCCGTGAAGTAGAATCATAGACAGAGAACACAGGGGAGGCTTAGCTCAAGGCGAATATTCTGTCTACTGTTGTAAGAGACCGGTTTAATGAGAATAGACTTTGGAGGGAATGAAACTGTAAAACACATGGTTGGCATTCTATCTGTGACTCATGTGTACTGGCTCAGACTGGGAAGGCTAGTGTTGTGGGGGTAACCTTTCAAGGGGATAATGCACTGAAGTAACTTTTAAAAGACACCCGTAAAATACCATGGTGGGTATGTTGACATTTCAGTCCTGATCAATCAAAGGAATCTTTAAATTGTGTCTAAATGTTGAGAGAGAGAGAGAGAGAGAGTGGACACTAACCTGTGATTTCTTTCTCCTCTCCCTCGGTTTTGCTCAGTCTTCCCTCGTCCTCCTTTACAACATCATGGTGGTGAATAACTGGCAGGTGTTTATGGATGCCTACACCAGATACACCACAGAGTAAGCCAACAATAATACAAATCCGTACATGATTCTTATGATCTAACTGTCAGACGCTTCAATTCGTTTCCCTATCCACTAGAGGGCAGCGGTTGACGGTGAAGCACATCAGTCCTTTTCATTTTGGGCCAAGCCTTACTTTAGTGAGCTTCCACTTCATAATATTTATCTAATTTCAGTTGTTCCCTAAAGAATTGCAACTGTTTGGTTGGTTAAATAAGCTTTTGTACCCAACTCAGGAACAAGGCTAGTAACAGTGAAAATACATGTAGGAGTGGGGCCATAGTTCACGTTCGTTATTTGCCCTGCTTAAAGAGGATGAAGACAAGTTAATTGTGCATGGGGCTCCGTTTGTAAAACAGTGATTATGGGTAATGGTGATGTGTCCATGAAAACAGTTGATCAGGTTTCTTCTCTCCTCCCAGGTGGTCCAAGGTCTACTTTGTCTCCTGGTGGCTTACCTCCTCTGTCATGTGGGTCAACTTGTTTGTGGCTCTCATCTTGGAGGTATGTATCAGCTTATGCTGGCCTGATTTGTACTTACTGTAGTTTAAGTGCAAGATGTTTTCTGAAAAGATGTAAGCTCAATGAATCCTCCGTTTTATGTGAAAGAACTTCATCTATAAGTGGGACCGAAGTGTCACATGTTCAGTAGCGGACGTTGAGCGAACAGGCTATGAGACCACTGTCCAGCTCATGTTCAGGTAGGTTGCTTTTTAACTCCGCTCTGGCTTTTTGCTTCTGTTTGTTGTCTGGGCGGCTGCATATTCCTACTATTTGGTGTTGGTTTTAGGCCTATCCCAGTCACCAACGGGGATGCCCTGACTGTCAGCGGTTCTGCCAGTTCTCTGTGAATGCAGTCAAATGTTTTGGCTGTATGTCATTTAGTATCAAAAGGCACTGCTTTAAACCATGCTCTTTGGCTACTCACATTTCACTACTGTATCACTTTTCCCCAAAATCTTTGGAAATGCTTTTATCTGTGCAATTGTGTCTGGGGAGCTTTCTGATTACAAACTCTTAAATGGCATGTATTTCTTTGTGACCTAGCTTGCAGATCATGTATTATATAGGATAGGTGCAGGTACAGCCGACTAGCATTTAAAAAAAAAAATTGTTACTAGTCAAAGTATCGAGATAATATCATCACAAATAATATTGCGATATGTAACTGTATCAATTTTTACCCCATCACTAATATAATTGGTAGCAAAAACATCCGCCCCCCTTTTTAACCACTTAACTAAACGCATGTCGCTGAAATATTTGCTGAAGGTGTGGTTGATATGTTTAGCAGGGGCAAGTCAGAAGAGCAACCCTTAATGCCCGTCCCTAAATGCACGTTGTGGACTACAGCAGCCGCTTGCATGAGCGTGCTCCGCTTCAACTCGTTGTGTGTCTCTTGACACAGTTTTGTGTCCTGTCTTTAAAACTGCACTGTTCCTTCCAGAGAACAAATTCAGGAGCCTACAGAGGAGGAGCTGGTCACCCAACTCCACCAGCACCCTCACCTGCATCTCAGCTGATGACCCTTCACCCCTCACACACCATTGGACCCTACGTCCGACCAGGCTTGTGCCAATCCAAAATAAACAGGGCCTTTACTGGCTATCACGTATTTCTGTGTGAATGTCAAGGACTCAAAAGGGACTATATTGTCAGTGCTCTCTCAATTCTGATTCGTCCTATGTTGTCACATTTTGTGTGTTTTTGCACTCAAACCACTGAACAAATGCCTCTCTCCCTGCATCCGTTCCTTTAAAAGTGAGTTTGAAAGATTACGTTGCTAAGCGTTTTGTTCATGTTAAGTCTGTTATCACTTTCGTTTGATGGCAATCACTATATGCCATCAAACAAAACAAAATACACCTCTGTTCTTAATGAAATTATTTAATAGGGAGTAAAAAGGGGAAAGGACTAGTTTTTATTCATATATTTGTATATTTGTCATGAAAGCTGTCTCTTTTGCTTACCTGCCTTGCAATGTAAATAGGATTTTTAAGCCATTTATAAAAAGAAAGCTGTACAGGGGGGAAACATGGGATGCATTTTATATTTGTGCTTTTAGCTAAATAAAGAAATCTCAGTGAACTTTATATAAATTATGAAATATGTGTTTAGTATGGCTGAAAATTATTCTTTCAAATGTGTAAAACAAATTTTAGACAAGGCCCACCTTTGTTGTTTTTATGCATTAGGTAAAATCTCTCTACAATTTCATATTTTATTTGTATTTTTTATTCAACCTTTATTTAACTATCTTGAAGATACATAATTACCTCACTGTTGCAATCAGTTGGAAGGTGCCGGCATTGTGTGTTTTTCTTCCCGACCATAAGCACCAACTGACGTCTCCCTCTTCCACACTCATCAGGCCAGGCTAGTTAGTGCTAAAGATTAAATGAAGATTTCCTGCTGATGCATCCTGGTGATGGTCATTTCAGATAAGGGTAATTAGCTCTCCCCGGGGCATGCAAGTCTTGACTGAGGAATCCTGCTCACACTGCGGAATGGCATGGTATAGAATGGAATGAAGAACTGTTATTCTACCTGAAGGGCAGCGGGAGAAACATGTTTTTTTGTGAATAATAAAAATAGCACATTTTACAACATCATAATAAAATGCAATCCGAAAGGTAATTACGGCGATCGAGGCATGGCACCGTTCTAGGCATTGTCCCTGGGGTTTGTTCTGTGGTTCTATGCTAATAGAGTACACAAACACACACACACACTGGTGTTGACACTCCACACCCCACACACTCAAGCATCATGTTTACTGGAAACAGACGAAGGCAAACAAGCCAACCTCCAGAGGGCCTGACATCAAAGCTCTGACCTCCTCTCCTCCCACTATTTGTTTGCTTTTCCCCTTGGTGAGTTTGGGCTCGTGCAAGACCTTAGCACAACCACAATAGAATGTAGGGACATATCAGGTTAAAAGCCCATTGCATGACAATATGACAGACCATTGAGATATGATGTAGGCTAGCTAGCCTGTGTAGGGCTATCTGGACCCTTCTCTTTGAGTCCTTTCAGAGTAGTGAGTTATACATTCTAGAACAGGGATGGGCAACTGGCGGGGGCCCACTTTTGTAGGCCAGCGGACCAATTAGAATTATTTTTTTGGGGGGGGAACTCAGTCGGGGTCTGAACTTACTTTTGAGAGTTAGAATAATAGAATACCCAAGATGCAATTTGGAGATTTGGTTGTGCATCGGAAGTCACACAATTACCCCATTACATGTTTTTTATTTATTGGTAAGTTAGTTTAGCAGCCAGCTATCTAAACTTGTAGTAAGCATGGTCGAATTACCAACCGGTGTGGGTCCCATTGATCATCAGATATCATATTAAAAACGGCAAACATTTGCCTCCACCCATGGCAAAATGTGTAGAATTGCATGAAATTAGTTTTAAAACAAAAACATTTTCTCTACGCCCATGGCAAGATGTGCAGAATTGCAGGAAGTTAACTTAAAACTTAAACTTAAAAGGTTGAGGCTTCCATCAATTTTGCCAATATGTCAGCCATGTTCTATCTAGATCCCACCACTGCAGTGAAGGCAGAGCCAGAGGCATCCCAGATGAGGCATAATTGGTGATAATTAGAAGCAGGTGGTTAATGAGTCCAGCAGACTAATGACTACTGTTTACCCAGCTTGATGAGGACAGATTAGGTCAACAGAGCCTGGCTGTCTGGAATGCCAACACTAGCAGGAGGGATAGGCCTAGGTGATGTGTGGTAGAGCAGGGGTTACCAAACTTTGTTACTCAGGCCCCCTTTCCAGCATTGGAGAACATCCCGTGCCCCCTCCCCCTGCGCACTTTATATTGGCACAAGCACTGTTCATGATACAAACTGTTCAGACTCCTCTTGTTGGCGAAGAGAAAATGCAATTCTACTGATTTTGTTATGGTGTGCGGTGCAGAGAACATTTAGCAGTTTTGAAGTAAATTTCCTGGAATTCTCCACATTTTCCTGTCTTATGTGTTTGTGACATTTCAGTGACTCAAACATGACAACAAAATCAATGGGCTAAAAAACCTAGCTAAGAAATGTGAACTGACATGATCTATACATATCTGAAAAGTTATAAATAGCTCTCTATGGTCTGCAATGGTTGACAGGACAAGAGGAACTGCTGATGCACTACCCAATTTCGAAATTGCACCATTTGCATTTTACCATTACAACATTCAGAGGTAGGTTGAAAGCCGGATTTCATTAAAAATGAAACAAAATCATGCAGGCTAGCTGTGGGGCCACAGTCTGGAAAGGACTGTGCTAGAGGAATGCAGGCTGGGCAGATGTATGTACGTGGAGATGTAGACTTTAGACATACTGTCCTCCTGCTCAAACATGGATACGGGACAATGGTTGATCCCCAGTGGTTGCTGTAGTTTCATTGACCTCAGTCAGTTGTATTGTAATGACTGTGGTGGCATTTCTAGTCATTACATCCCCTAGGAACCTACTGTATCACTGCGGTGTGTTTCTTTACCAGACCATAGTTTGTTGACCCTGTCGTTTATTCAGTCACTGAGCTTGGCTGGGTTTGTTTCTGCTACCTCAGTGTTGGACTGCCTCACTTCTCACTAGGCACTCAGTTTCATCAACTTCTCGGCCAGTGTTTCCCAAACTCAGTCAACGGAACGCAAAGGTTTTTGGTTTTGCCCTAGCACGAAAGAGCTGATTCAAATGTAAAACTTGATGATGAGCTGACTATTGGAATCAGCTGTGTAGTGCTAGGGCAAAAACCGAGTTTGGGAAACGCTGGTCTCTAGGCCTACATGCATACCAAACAACATGAGGAATCAGGGTTACAGTAATTGGTTGAATGAGTCACGTGTCTCTCTGTCTGATCGCCAGCTGTCAGTGCCTCTAAACCCCCCCCCCCCCCCCCCCCTCACACATTCCCTGCTGAAGATGCTCATGGGAAGCTAGCACTCTGTGTTACCTGCCAAACTAAATGATGTCATAGCCTGGCGACCTTTTGCTCTGTGCGCTGAAAGGCCATGGATGAGAGATGTCAGTTCTCCAAGTATTTTAAGAATGCAGGTGCTGACAGGGGAGGAGGACCCAACAGGGTTAGCTCTCTCGCTCCCTCTCTCTCTCTTTACTAAAGAGGATATTGGAAACAAAGTGAGGCATTCACATGCAGTGACAAACAGACTAGTTGGTCTTGCCTCCTACTGCTTGAAGAAGGTGGTGTTTGTTGCTCACAGGACTACCAACGCTAGTTACAGCACGTGGGACTGACCCCCTGGTAACCCTTTTTGTTTCTGGAGTAGCAAAAATATCATAATTCACACTGCTTCTGAACCTGTATTTCCCTACTAGTGAGCTCATTATGGCGGTCGTCAGTCCTTCCAGAATTGTTCTACTAATTTCTTGTCATTCTCACTGACCTGAAAGGGTTCTGACAGCTGCACCATGTTCTCACTGATTACTGAGGGTTTTTTTCTCCCTTATTTGTCTTTTCTCTCTCTCGTTCTCTAATAAGGGAATTACTACTCTTTTTTTTGTTCCTGATCAATATGCTTCACCTGATCCATCAGGTGGTTTGACTGTATCTCAAGGTCTTTCTTATTTGGGTGAATAGACCTCATACCAACATATCTGCTATTGAAAATCCAATTGAACTGCCAATTCTGTCCCTCTATTGAATCTCAAGCTGTCACCCTTATAAGTAGTGTGGCATCTAGGAAGTTGAAGAATATTGAACAAAAAGATTCCATTCACCATCCAGCTGCTGATTGTGGATCATCTTTCACATCTTAAATCCCGCCACCATAGTTAATAGAGGAGGAGCGAGGAAACTGATCCAGGAGCAACTGTCGAGGGGCAGGTTTAGTCGCCACCTACTTCTCCACCTTTCCCTGTTCACCTGAAGGCTTAGCTAACCTGCCTCTATAAGCTCTAATGATACCTGCTGGCCCCGGCCCGTTCTCTCACCCCTTTCACCAAATGTGGGAGGCCTGCTTTTACAGGACCTTTTGAAGTTGCCGCACCAGGGTGCGATCTTATGTTTCGCCCAGGGAAAATGCGGATTTATATAATTAAAGGGATCCAACTCCACAGGTCTTTATGGTGAGGTATTGGGCCATTCTCACCTTTTGTGAAGCCACAGGAACAGAATAGAAGGAGATGTCCCTATGCCCACACCTCCATATAGCCTGTACCCTTTACTCTGAGACCAGGCCACCCATATCTGGACACACGGGAGAGGTATGACCTACACCACATATCACCTCCCCTTCACCACCTACTGCCTCACAACTTCGTCACCACATCTTCCAGGTCCTATATGAGGTCTCCCTGACTAATTACTCAGCCGCCCACTAAACTGACCGACCAACCGACCTGGCCTCTTTCTTCTGTTCAATGGCTGCCTGTCTGCCCTACTGAGTGGGAGCAGATGCACCTGCCTGTCAGGCCCTGCCCAGCTCCTTTCTCTGCCTGGTGGAGAGGCGGAGCTGGGGCTGGTGCCCACTCAGGTGAGCGGGGCCGTTGATCTGGGCCACGGTGCACTCTGGCAGCCTCCTCCAACACCTGCCAGCCAGGTGCCACTTTATCGCCTCACTGCCCCCCCCCCCCCCCCCCCCCCTCTCGCCTCTGTCCGGTTTCACTCCCCATGCAGGATAAGGAGGGCTGTAAACAATAAGGGAGAAAGAGAGGGGAAAAGTTCAGGACATTCCACTTTCAGCCTGTCTCACGCCCAGCCCATCTTTAGCAAGCAGCAGCTGGTTCTCACTCGCCCACTTTCTCTCTCTCTCTCTCTCTCTCTCTCTCTCTCTCTCTCTCTCTCTCTCTCTCTCTCTCTCTCTCTCTCCCACTCTGGGTGTGTGAGGGAGAGAGAGAAGTGCATTGCTTTGATCAATACTCCAAATTGCATGACACCATAATAAGATACAGATATTTTATTGAAGTGCCCTTTTCTGATTGAATATTCAGTTAAAAACCCACAAGAATACTTTCATCAAGTTTCTTCCACACTTTATGGCAGAGCAGACTTCAGAAAAAACGAGATGCTGTTCAAAGCACTGTTGATTGCTCTGCCAGCCTAATGACATGAAAAGCGATTTCTGCAAACACCCCTCTCTGTGTCTGGCACTGTAATTCTCCAGTAATAAATTAACTTGTGGCCAAAGTGCGGAATGCATTCTTCAGCAGCGGAAGCAATCAGTCTGCCGCACTGCCCTTTCTCTCCCGCTCAAAACACTTAGAGAGCAGGCTCATTAGCATACAGGTGAGAAGAAGTAAGTAGATGAGGCAGGTCTTTAGAAAGGGAATAGGGAACGACCAGGGTGATGATTGCAGAGTAAGAAGCAAAGGTTTTTTTCTGGGAACAGAATGAGGGGGATTTTCCCTCAGAAAGATTTAGGTCAACATTGGCATGTAGACAGAAGCCAGCAGCTGTCCTCTGGGCTCTGTCTGTAGGAGGCAAGGCAGCCATTAGTCTCTGTCAGAGCAGAGCTGCTCTTGGGAGCTTCCATACTTAATGAGCGGGATCTCACCGCTAGATGGCAGTAGTTGCTTCCTAGATGCAACAAGTCCTAGATGCAACAGGTGGTGAATTCTATGAGACCATCTTACCCCCACTTTTTCTATGAAGAGAAAACAAAGGACTTGTAGTTTATGGAAGTTTTTAAGACCTAGGCCTACGGTGTTACCAGTTTTATCAGGCATGGTGTGCAAACATGACCATGGAAAAAGTCCAGTTCCCTGTTGTTGGACGTAGCTGGCTGTTTAGCCATGCTGTTTGGTGGACCCTGGTTAAATAGAAGGACTGCTCTGCATTGCTATGATAATGATGAGGTTATCATATGATGTCCATTGTGGCCCAGCTCTTATCACCCCTACATAGCAGCACCTACTCCCATCCCAATGTTGTTCTGATTTCTCAGTAATCCACCATGACAAAGTCTCATATTTTTATTAAGGCTGATTGACCCCCCCCATTAGATATAAAACCTATTTAGCTACTCTCCATATAAGGGCCTATTGTTCATCGTCCACATTCGTTTGTGTGTGTGTGTGTGTGTGTGTGTGTGTGTGTGTGTGTATAGATGAGGGGGAGCCATCTCCTGTGGGCAGAGTTGTACTTAGTTGCGGTGAACGTGAGAAGGGTCACTGATGTGGCATCTTAAGTTTCCTGGTAATCGCTCTTGAAGGAAGTGTTCAGAGTTTCCCACAGAGACAGGACAATGAGTCTAGTCTTGGTTAGTGGAACGCGGCTACCTGCCACCCCTCTCCCTCACTCGCTCTCTCCCTCCCAATCTCTCAAATCACTCTCCATTGAAAGGGATCCTTCATATTTTCATAGATCAAGTCTCTTCGCACAGGGTATGTAATGGATACCCCGAGAAGGAAACTGTTTATGTTGGCTTTAATAGATCTACAACCTTACCTTGAAAATGTCCAAAGCTGTTTCAGTGATTTTTAGGGAATACGATTTCTTAATCATGTTTTTGCACTGGTTATACGGTAGGTGGGGAGAATTACAGGTAGTGAATTCAGGTGTGTTTCAAAACGTAGCGTTGTAGTCCTTAATGAACTACATGTATTGTTCGGTGTGCAGTGTCGTTTTGGCAGGACTGTAGCCTACCCAAGTGCCTTGAGGAAATGTGGCGGGATTGGCCGGATGGACGTGTGTGTCTTTGCCATATTAGTGGCCCATCCTGTTAAAGCCAAGGATTATTCTCTGCTTTAAGTCCATGTCACCACTGTTTAAGACTGTTAGTGGCTCCAATACATTATCTCAGAGGCTGACGGAACCACCCAAGCTCATTACAGTCCTGTGGGCAGCGGTGTGGTGTCTAGTGGTCGACCCTGCTGACCCCTGAGGGTCGTGGGGTCAACATGCAGGGTCAACGGAGGGGGTGCCATACAATGAGTCTGACATGATAAACATGAGCTCCCAAGGGACAATGCTAACAATTCTCTATTCTGGATCTATACCCCTGAGCTATAAATTGAATGCATCCATCCAACTTGATTTCATTGATGACCCTGAAAAGGAGGGAGTCTATGGGAATCCGGGGTGGAGTTGGGTGAATGGTTGGTGTGGAGATGGGGAGCTAAGGAACAGACATTCTCACTAGAATGTCCAAGCTGCGCTCTGATATGACTTGGCTGCAAAGTCCAAACATTGTCCTGGCCTCCAACCTTAACCCATGTGAACGGTAGTCTTCATGGCTCTCCCAGGCAGATCAGACCACCACCAGGCCAGGGATGTGAGAAGTGAAGTGGGGAAAGCAATGAACATGGACGTCTCGGTGCATAATGTTCTGGTGTGGATCTCGGATGGATCCGGACTTGTCAGATGAAGGGAGAGCTGGAAATAAAAGAGGGTGGAAATGAAACAAATGAGAATAATAAAGAGGAATAATCTCATGGAAAAGAAAGCTCCTCATAGTCTGGATGGATGAACGAGGGAGGCGGGAGGAGAGATGGGGGAAGAGACAGGGTGCTGAAGATCACTTCGCTCGTCTGCTCGATTAGCACGGTGTGCAGTATTTTAGCCCCCCCCCCCTCGCGCATGCCTCACACAGTTGCCATCGTTAGCGGCGGCAGTAGCCTGTCAGGCGCTCTGGTGTGCAGTGTAGGGCCTCCTTTGTGCCAAGGTGGGGAGGGTGTTGGAGGGAGGGATGGAGGGGGAAGCAGGGGCAGCCGGCGGGGCTTTGCAGCTGTCGCGAGGGTCGGCCCATGGACGCCTGTGATCAGCCAGCCGTGAAATCTGCCCTGAACAGCTCTGCATTCAGGGCACAGGCAGACCCTGACCCAACCACACACACACACACACACCCTCTCTTTGACTAAACCTTCCCTTTACTAGTGGGGCTCGAATGGCGCCGACTATTAGTTGCCCCCTTTCTGTCAATAACCCTACCCCCCTTCCTATTCTAAACAGGCATCTAAATACACTAGTAACATCTTAAAGGAATGTAACTTCACTTCTCACTGAGGAAATGACTTGTTCAGACATACTTTTGAAAAGCTTAAAAAGGATGAAACTGGTCTGTGCAGTGCATTTCATAACTTGTGCTAGATATCATGTTTCTCTTTACAGAGAGATAGGATCATACTTAAGATCAGGATTATTCCCTCTCTCACCCTACTATCACCAGACTGATCATCAATGGCCCAACTGTTGCATGGTATGCTTGGAAGTCTGGTAGTGGAAATTTACTGTGACCTCAGCAGGCAAATGTTGGATTTGCATAATGGGTGTCGGATGGTGATTGGTGAAACCTGGCATTCCTGGTCTTGTCTGGCTCCCCTCTCTGACACTGTGTTCAGGGGAGAAGGAAGATGGGCGCTGGGGGGGTAGCGGGGGGCATTCCCTAAAGCTATGGAAAGAATTGGATGTCTGATTAGATGGAAACATGTTTGGACCACTTCCATTACAGTCACACAACAGTCTTTGTAATTGTTGATCAATTATTTGTTTACGTTTGATTATTTATTCCGTTGACGATAGTGATGATTATGACAGCGCAATGCTTGTGAGTTATTGAATGTGTTGCCATTGGCATAGATATGAATTATCCTTAGGAACCACCATCCTTTTTCTTTAAAATGGCCAAACTCGCAGTACCCATCACAAGCAGAAACTGTGATGCCGTATGCTCTAAACGGGACCTGGTGAATAATAGATGGGTGTGACACCTCAGGATTCCATCAATATGATGTAGCTTAATGATGTTGTGATCTGCTCTGGAAGATCAGCTCAGGTCTGAATAGAAGACAGGGAGGCTAGCCTTCCCCGGCTGCAGAATGGTTCATGGGTGAGTCCTGTGCCCTGGCTGCTGGGCTCTAAGCTGGAGGTTGAATCTTGGATGGGAACCCAGACGGCTGCTCCTGCCATAGCAATGGAGCAGCCGCCCCCGCCTCCGCCCCCATCCAACCCCCTTCATCCTTTCAAGTTGTGCCAGAGCAGAAGTCTGCCATCTCCACTTGGGGTTATTGTCTGCCACTTCCACTTCCTCTTTTCTCTCTCTTCTCCTTTCCTGGAGACACCACTGTGTGTTTAGTGACTACACACACCCCCCGTGCTGCTTCTCCACTTGCGCGGTTCAACGCTTTCTGTTGTATGAAGCTAGAAGTACAGTATACAGTGCCTTGCGAAAGTATTCGGCCCCCTTGAACTTTGCGACCTTTTGCCACATTTCAGGCTTCAAACATAAAGATATAAAACTGTTTTTTTTTGTGAAGAATCAACAACAAGTGGGACACAATCATGAAGTGGAACGACATGTATTGGATATTTCAAACTTTTTTAACAAATCAAAAACTGAAAAATTGGGCGTGCAAAATTATTCAGCCCCTTTACTTTCAGTGCAGCAAACTCTCTCCAGAAGTTCAGTGAGGATCTCTGAATGATCCAATGTTGACCTAAATGACTAATGATAATAAATACAATCCACCTGTGTGTAATCAAGTCTCCGTATAAATGCACCTGCACTGTGATAGTCTCAGAGGTCCGTTAAAAGCGCAGAGAGCATCATGAAGAACAAGGAACACACCAGGCAGGTCCGAGATACTGTTGTGAAGAAGTTTAAAGCCGGATTTGGATACAAAAAGATTTCCCAAGCTTTAAACATCCCAAGGAGCACTGTGCAAGCGATAATATTGAAATGGAAGGAGTATCAGACCACTGCAAATCTACCAAGACCTGGCCGTCCCTCTAAACTTTCAGCTCATACAAGGAGAAGACTGATCAGAGATGCAGCCAAGAGGCCCATGATCACTCTGGATGAACTGCAGAGATCTACAGCTGAGGTGGGAGACTCTGTCCATAGGACAACAATCAGTCGTATATTGCACAAATCTGGCCTTTATGGAAGAGTGGCAAGAAGAAAGCCATTTCTTAAAGATATCCATAAAAAGTGTCGTTTAAAGTTTGCCACAAGCCACCTGGGAGACACACCAAACATGTGGAAGAAGGTGCTCTGGTCAGATGAAACCAAAATTGAACTTTTTGGCAACAATGCAAAACGTTATGTTTGGCGTAAAAGCAACACAGCTGAACACACCATCCCCACTGTCAAACATGGTGGTGGCAGCATCATGGTTTGGGCCTGCTTTTCTTCAGCAGGGACAGGGAAGATGGTTAAAATTGATGGGAAGATGGATGGAGCCAAATACAGGACCATTCTGGAAGAAAACCTGATGGAGTCTGCAAAAGACCTGAGACTGGGACGGAGATTTGTCTTCCAACAAGACAATGATCAAAAACATAAAGCAAAATCTACAATGGAATGGTTCAAAAATAAACATATCCAGGTGTTAGAATGGCCAAGTCAAAGTCCAGACCTGAATCCAATCGAGAATCTGTGGAAAGAACTGAAAACTGCTGTTCACAAATTTTCTCCATCCAACCTCACTGAGCTCGAGCTGTTTTGCAAGGAGGAATGGGAAAACATTTCAGTCTCTCGATGTGCAAAACTGATAAGAGACATACCCCAAGCGACTTACAGCTGTAATTGCAGCAAAAGGTGGCGCTACAAAGTATTAACTTAACGGGGCTGAATAATTTTGCACGCCCAATTTTTCAGTTTTTGATTTGTTAAAAAAGTTTGAAATATCCAATAAATGTCGTTCCACTTCATGATTGTGTCCCACTTGTTGTTGATTCTTCACAAAAAATACAGTTTTATATCTTTATGTTTGAAGCCTGAAATGTGGCAAAAGGTCGCAAAGTTCAAGGGGGCCGAATACTTTCGCAAGGCACTGTAGCGTGCCTTCAAGGAAAGCCATGACATTTACTGCAATGGTCACTTTTAGACTGTGACATTTCATATTGCTGCAACCCACTGGTTGATTCTTATTTATAAAACCCTCTTAGGCCTCACTCCCCCCTATCTGAGATATCTACTACTGATATCTACCATCTATATCCTCCACATACAACACCCGTTCTGCCAGTCACATTCTGTTAAAGGTCCCCAAAGCGCACACATCCCTGGGTCGCTCGTCTTTTCAGGTCGCTGCAGCTGGCGACTGGAACGAGCTGCAACAAACACTCAAAATGGACAGTTTTATCTCAATCTCTTCATTCAAAGACTCAATCATGGACACTCTTACTGACAGTTGTGGCTGCTTTGCGTGATGTATCGTTCTCTCTACCTTCTTGACCTTTGTGCTGTTGTCTGTGCTCAATAATGTTTGTACCATGTTTTGTGCTGCTACCATGTTCTGTTGCTGCCATGTTGTTGTTATGTTGTGTTGCTACCATGCTGTGTTGTCATGTGTTTCTGCCTTGTTATGTTGTTGTCTTAGGTCTCTCTTTATGTAGTGTTGTGTTGCTACCATGCTGTGTTGTCATGTGTTTCTGCCTTGTTATGTTGTTGTCTTAGGTCTCTCTTTATGTAGTGTTGTGTTGCTACCATGCTGTGTTGTCATGTGTTTCTGCCTTGTTATGTTGTTGTCTTAGGTCTCTCTTTATGTAGTGTTGTGTAGTCTCTCCTGTTGTGATGTGTGTTTTAGTCCTGTATTTATATTGTATTTATTATAATATATTTTTTACATTTCAGGCCCCCGTCCCCACAGGAGGCCTTTTGCCTTTTGGTAGGACGTCATTGTAAATAAGAATTTGTTCTTAACTGACTTGCCTAATTAAACAAAGTTTAAATACAAAAAATACAAGAAATTGTATTGTGTACAGCATGTGTGGTCATTGATCATGTTGATCAGGTCTGAGGTGAAAGAAGGATTCCCTAAGGTCAGTGGACATCTGTGTTGGTAAGAAAGATCGGCCAGTGATAGAGAACATGTCTCTGCAGGCAAGAGAACTCGCCCCGGAGCTTCGAGAGAGAAGTGGATGGACAAGTGGGCTACACAAGTCATATTTCTTTCTGAACGTTCTTCAGTAGACTCAACTCCCAGACAGGCATATATGATTTTCTTTCTGAAATTCTTATTTTAACTCCTTGTTGATACCAAGTACCTCCTGTGCGTCTCTATGGAACTAAACAAACACAGCTAGTTGACCTCAACATCAAAATGAGGCTGGCTATCCTGCTTCCTGGATGCCCTGTTTCTCTGCACCTTGTCTGTTTCACCTCTGAATCAGTCGCACATGAAGAACCTTTTGACCGGTGACCTTTCACCATGACATTCCAATCTCTTCCAGAGCCCCAGAGCCCCTGGCCAGGTCTACATCAGTCCTGATGAGTCGGACTGCTGGTCATGGTTTATGTGTTTGGTGTGTTTGGTGAGTGGGCGGCTGCTGGTGTTTATTTGCTGCCCACCGAGCAGAGAGAACAGAGTTTGTTTTCCTGGAGCTTTGCGCCCCACATTGACAAGGCAGTGTTAAGCTTACAATTTATGTAACGGTACTGTAACTATGTTTTGGAAGCCATTTTGGATGGATCCCTCATCATGACTAAGGATACACTCCACTTAGCTCTCCCTTCTGTTGCGCTGTGGTAGAGCAGAGGTAGTCACATTTAAGCATGAAGGTCTGGAGTGTTTCCTCCCTGGGAGTTAATTGATTGATTAATGTCACCGATTGGCCAGACAGTTCCTTCACCTTCAGCCTCAGGGTTGGATCAATTCCTGATTAGGATGAAAGTATGGAAACCAGCATGAGTCAGACCTCCAGGCCTGGAACTGAGAAAGGGGCTGGTATGACCTCCAGGCATGGAACTGAGAAAGGGGCTGGTATGACCTCCAGGCGTGGAACTGAGAAAGGGGCTGGTATGACCTCCAGGCCTGGATCTGAGAAAGGGGCTAGTATGACCTCCAGGCATGGAACTGAGAAAGGGGCTGGTATGACCTCCAGGCATGGAACTGAGAAAGGGGCTGGTATGACCTCCAGGCATGGAACTGAGAAAGGGGCTGGTATGACCTCCAGGCATGGAACTGAGAAAGGGTCTAGCAAGACCTCCAGGACTGGAACTGAGAACGGGGCTAGCAAGACCTCCAGGACTGGAACTGAGAAAGGGTCTAGCACGTGATTTGACAGACAATGTAATTTTTGGAGGCATCTGACTGCTCTGAAACGGAAAAACATCTGAATACGTGTACCATGAACTGATCTAAGAAAATAATCTCAATGTCGAAAGGCTGTTTTCCCTTATCAGGAAAGTCAAAACCAAGGTCTTTAAATCACACCCCTATGGGTAAACTCCATGTACTAGTCCTATACTTTATTCAAGATAAGGTTATTCTTCACACTACTGGCAGATTAGTGCACTCAACACCTTTCACAGCAGACGGTTATGACTCGTCTCCCCTCAGACGGAAAAGCCAGTCAGGCAAGGTGAGATTCTTTTGTGATATTTACACAGCATACTTAGAAAGTATACTTAGACTACAACATCGGAGAAAGGCTTTGGTGGCCCAATAGGGAGATAGCTACAGTTGATTTTCAAGTTTGTTTTGTTTTACAAACACACAACTGCCTGTGCCTCAGGCTGTTCCGAACCCGGACACCTCTTCAAACAGGATACAGTGGTGGACAGAAAAGGAGATTTGAAGTGATAGACGAGAGAAAGGACACAATTGTCTCTACAGCCCCCTTCTCCTTCCCTGTGACAGCCCTGCGCGCCTCTGGCGAAAGAGAAAGGAAAGTGATTTAGAGAGAGAGTGCAAGCGAGTGAGAGGAACGCAGTTTCGCTGTGCAGCTGCTCCTCTGGATGATTTTGGATTACATCAGCAGCCGAGAAGAAAGGAGGGAAGGAGGGATCGAAAAGGGGGCACAGGGAGAAGGGTGTGAGGCACACTCCACAAATCAGGGCTCCTTTCTGAAGGGAGCAGGAGATTGCTCCGGAGTTCCTCTTGACAGAGCTATCATTGTTGGCAGGCTGAAGTGGCTGAAGACAGCGATGAATAGTGCTGTGGACTGTGCCCCCCCCCCCCCCCCCCCCCCCACCACCACCACCACCACTGCACCCCATTCCATCGCCTCTGAGTTATCTCTGTAGGCTGGGTTTGTGAGCAGCATACAATCACATTCCTCAGGACTGTCTCTATTTCTCCTCTAGGATTAATAGATTCACATGTTTGAGGGAGAGGGAGAGAAATGTATAAAAAGGTCAACATTGGAAGGGTTGATGGAAATGAATCAGTGTCCTAGACGAGTAAACGTTACATAATATCTTGTGGACAGACAGAGGCTACGTAAAACATCTGACCAAATTCTGTGAGATTTGAGTTCTGGGTTAACCGAGTTTAGTGGTTCCATTGCTGTTATTTCTACCATGTTCTCCGGTGCTCTCATGGTTGTGCTGGTGGCCCTGATTCTCTTTAGGAGGATCATATGGCATACTGTCTGCCTTGTTATCGGGGACAAGATGCTTAACAGGCCTGCTAAGACCAGAGCAGCCACACCGGTTCTTCATCATATTAATAATAATAATAGGCAGTTGAGCCATGATGAGGAGGAGGATTTGTTTCCATAACTACTATGGCTTTCAATTTCATTCACTGACTATTTGTATGTGGATATTCTGTGTATTCTCACAGTGACAATAATAAAGAAATAAACATGTCTTCATTTGTGTGACTGGCTGTGTGTGTGAGAGCGACTTGGGTGACTCACTCTTTGTTTCGTCAATGTGTGGACAATATTTAATTACAGCCCGAAAATTATTTATTGAGTTATAAAAAATAAAAACATCTGAGGAAATAAAATGTCATGGTGCTTTCCCTAGCAGAAAAATGCACCCTTAAAACAGAGCATTGGCTTATATGCAGTACAATACATATACGGAGAGTTGAATTACACACGTTAGTCTCTTTCCCATGCTCTCACTTAATGGACATCTCAAGGGAAGGTTTGCTGTGATCGCAGAACTATGTGTCATTGAAGACTATTTATATTGGTGAAAAGCACCAGTGATGTCTTCTGGGCTTTGTTTGCTTAAAACGAGACCATTGCATCACTGTGGAGTCATTTATTTTATTGTTACTTTATTTGGGGATATTTTTAGAAGGTCAACTGGTCTCAAGGTCTCTGGTTTGTTGTAGTCGAGCAGGAACCAGTGAACAATGCAGTGCCGTTTCAGACAACCTAGAAATAGTCAAATAACAATGGTGCAAAATATTGAATGCTGTTCTGACAAAATAAAGATTATTTAATTTACTACCCTGGTGCGTGTCTGTGAAATACAATAGTGCTGTAATGGTGCTGTAATATATTAGCATCCAGTGGGCCTGTGGTTCTGGGTGTGTGGCCACTCTTGAGCCCAATTACCAGCACAAGCTTTGTCAACAGGAATCATAATATACTAACCCTGACATTCTGTTCAATCTCTGAACACTCACACAGTGCAGCTGGGATGTTTTGTAAGGCTGGTTTATGATGAGGAAAATGGATGTTTGATTGTTCGGGCCCTATGAAGCAAGAGCTGGAAAAAGACATGAATCAACGCGTGAGCCGAATGTTATACGTGACACAAAGAGAAGTGACACATTTATGAGGAGGTGGCTGGGAAAGAATGACCCTTTTCTACTAGATGGGTCGTCTGCCTTAAATCGGATCTTGGGCCGCATTTCTTTCTCATTTGTGCTGAAATGAGACCATTGTGTTAGTCCCCTTGTTTATGGCTTTTTTGTGACTGTTGTTTTGTTACTTGTAAATGAGGGCACAGCCCCTCTTTGTGTGATAACTCTGCCCCGAACGAACAACACAGTGGGGTTGGGGATTGTGATGTGGAGGGTGTGACTACATACAACCTCTCCCTCAGCAGATCCTTGTTGTTGATAGAGGTTTAATGGCACGTTCATTAGCCCTAAAAGTCAAGGGCCTCACCTATTGGAAGGCAGGGAGATGATATCTCTGCAATATGGGGTGGTCATCACTACACTTGTGCTCATTGTTCCTGCCATTCTGTCTTTCACCTTGGTAGGTAATGTTTCCACTGTTCAGCTGTAGAAGAGGAGGGGTGACTTCCTCCACTAGCTGTTAGTGTGTTAGGTATACGGAAAGGCTGCGACACACAGCACGCATGCACGCGCACACACACACACACACACACACACACACACACACACACACACACACACACACACACACACACACACACACACACACACACACACACACACACACACACACACACACACACACACACAGTGCATCTGGACCCCATGATCAACTTTTGTGACCCCCTATGAATTCCAGCCCGTGTTTTTCTTGCCAGAGGTGCGTGGACACAGGGATAGAGACTAGCAGCACAAAGTCACCCACCATGTTACAGAGTTTCGCTTCTGCTCCAACCCAGGATGAAAGCAGGTAGGGGAGGGAGAGGGGATGGGTTTACCAGTCTGCAGGGGCATAGGCCTTCCCATTGGAATACCAAAAGCATGTCTGTTGACCATTCCAGACATATTCCAGCTAAAAGACATTGTCAACTTTCTTCTCGTATTCATTTCCATATTGAACATATGCACGATTAATACATTCATTGTACACTGCTCAAAAAAGGGAACACTTAAACAACACAATGTAACTCCAAGTCAATCACACTTCTGTGAAATCAAACTGTCCACTTAGGAAGCAACACTGATTGACAATAAATTTCACATGCTGTTGTGCAAATGGAATAGACAACAGGTGGAAATTATAGGCAATTAGCAAGACACCCCCAATAAAGGAGTGGTTCTGCAGGTGGTGACCACAGACCACTTCTCAGTTCCTATGCTTCCTGGCTGATGTTTTTGTCACTTTTGAATGCTGGCGGTGCTTTCACTCTAGTGGTAGCATGAGACTCAGGTAGTGCAGCTCATCCAGGTTGGCACATCAATGCGAGCTGTGGCAAGAAGGTTTGCTGTGTCTGTCAGCGTAGTGTCCAGAGCATGGAGGTGCTACCAGGAGACAGGCCAGTACATCAGGAGACGTGGCGGAGGCCGTAGGAGGGCAACAACCCAGCAGCAGGACCGCTACCTCCGCCTTTGTGCAAGGAGGAGCAGGAGGAGCACTGCCAGAGCCCTGCAAAATGACCTCCAGCAGGCCACAAATGTGCATGTGTCTGCTCAAACGGTCAGAAACAGACTCCATAAGGGTGGTATGAGGGCCCGACGTCCACAGGTGGGGGTTGTGCTTACAGTCCAACACCGTGCAGGACGTTTGGCATTTGCCAGAGAACACCAAGATTGGCAAATTCGCCACTGGCGCCCTGTGCTCTTCACAGATGAAAGCAGGTTCACACTGAGCACATGTGACAGATGTGACAGAGTCTGGAGACGCCGTGGAGAACGTTCTGCTGCCTGCAACATCCTCCAGCATGACCGGTTTGGCGGTGGGTCAGTCATGGTGTGGGGTGGCATTTCTTTGGGGGGCCGCACAGCCCTCCATGTGCTCGCCAGAGGTAGCCTGACTGCCATTAGGTACCGAGATGAGATCCTCAGACCCCTTGTGAGACCATATGCTGGTGCGGTTGGCCCTGGGTTCCTCCTAATGCAAGACAATGCTAGAGCTCATGTGGCTGGACTGTGTCAGCAGTTCCTGCAAGAGGAAGGCATTGATGCTATGGACTGGCCCGCCCGTTCCCCAGACCTGAATCCAATTGAGCACATCTGGGACATCATGTCTCGCTCCATCCACCAACGCCACGCTGCACCACAGACTGTCCAGGAGTTAGCGGATGCTTTAGTCCAGGTCTGGGAGGAGATCCCTCAGGAGACCATCCACCACCTCATCAGGAGCATGCCCAGGCGTTGTAGGGAGGTCATACAGGCACGTGGAGGCCACACACACTACTGAGCTTCATTTTGATTTGTTTTAAGGACATGACATCAAAGTTGGATCAGCCTGTAGTGTGGTTTTCCACTTTAATTTTCCAAATCCAGACCTCCATGGGTTGATACATTTGATTTCCATTGATAATTTTTGTGTGATTTTGTTGTCAGCACATTCAACTATGTAAAGAAAAAAGTATTTAATAAGAATATTTCATTCATTCAGATCTAGGATGTGTTATTTTAGTGTTCCCTTTATTTTTTTGAGCAGTGTATAAAAACCTCTTGCAATGTGACACTTTATTTAGCCTGCTGCTACTCGCTGTTTGTTATCTATTATCTATGCATAGTCACTTTAACCCTACCTACCTGGGGCATAAAAGTATTTAGTCAGCCACCAATTGTGCAAGTTCTCCCACTTAAAAAGATGAGAGAGGCCTGTAATTTTCATCATAGGTACACTTCAACTATGACAGACAAAATGAGAAAAAAAATCCAGAAATTCACATTGTAGGATTTTTAATGAATTTATCTGCCGACCAAATACTTATTTTCCACCATAATTTGCAAATAAATTCATTAACAATCCTACAATGTGATTTTCCAGATTTTTTTTCTCTCATTTTGTCTGTCATAGTTGAAGTGTACCTATGATGAAAATTACAGGCCTCTCTCATCTTTTTAAGTGGGAGAACTTGCACAATTGGTGGCTGACTAAATACTTTTATGCCCCAGGTAGGTAGGGTCCCCAGGCGTTATTGCTTCTGTTTCAGTTTCCTGTCTGTGCGTTGTTCGTGTTTTTTTGTTTTGTTCATTTGTTTATTAAATTATGCACTCCCTGAACTTGTTGTTTTTAGCGGTGTATATGATGTATTTTGGATGTTTGCAGTGTATTTTTAATGATTTCAGACAATACAATTAATTACCAAAAATGAAATAATTTGAGCACAAAAATGACAAAAAGTTAACTTGAGTTAACTGATTAACTATAACAGCCCTAAAGGAGACGTTGAGGATGGTCTGAGCTCTTTGAAAGAGCGTTTCCTCCCCTGCAGGCAAAACATTACGAGGCTCTTCAATGCTAAAGGTTGCTACAAATGTTTGTAGATAAGGCTGGGTAGGCCCATAGCCCTGGGAGAGAGGGGGTTGTGAGACTGACTGACTGAAGCCATTACCCTCCATTTTTGTGGGTTTGGAGGATTGAGTTGTGCAGATGGGATCAACCTGGATATGGATCTGGGTAGGGATGGTGGAGGGAGAGGGGGGAGGAGAGGTGGGGGGTTGGAAGGGGTTTAAGGTGTCAGCCTGCTTCAGTTCGACTGGCGGCTAGCCGAAGTCGGCTAGGCGAACCAAACGAGTGTGCTCGCATACTCTCTTGAAAGACATTCTCTTGAAAAATGAAAAATGTCTATTTTGAGACGCCATAGCCACTTCCTCAAAATAGTCAGAATTATTCTAAGATAATTCAAGAAATCTGTCATTGATTTTGACGTTTTTGCCGAGATCTTAGTCGTGCAATTTTACATCTAACTAAGATGTTTGGTGCAGTATTTCAAAATGAAAAAAATTGCATGAAAACATGTTGTCCAAAATGAACAAAAACCTCACAAAATGTAATCGTTATATATGCACAAACTCTTCCGAACTCTTTCGGCTGGGAAGCAGAGGGGTGGGTGTGTAGAGGAATGCGGGTGTTGCTTGGAACTCTGGGGTATTGGATAACAAAACAAAAAGGGTCAACAAAACCCACACAGAGGGTGTTAAAGGAGATATGGTGTCAGGAACCAGGAGAGATACAACACTCTGTTTCAAGAGCCACATGCTGTTCTTGTTTGTTTGTTTTGCTTTATGGAGCATTTTCTTTATGTATAGACAACAACAAAAACATTTTCAAATGGTGATGAATATGTTCGATACTGTATGCCTGTTGTTATTCTCTTTGAATATAAAGTACAAATATCAATTCAAACATGAAACAGCAGCCAAGATGTGAACGCATGCAATAGTAGAATGGGCTGGTGTGCTCATACTGTGTTCGTCAGTTCATTGGCAATGTGTTGTAGGTCATTGGCATTGTGTTTGTAGGCATCATCCTGGTGCCTAACCTCTAAGAAAATATTGTATCTCAGTTGGGAAAGCGTTTCAATTGATCCCCCCTCCGACACTGAGTGGGCAATCGACTTGACCATCAGCGGTGGTGAGACAGTGGCGAGTCACAGACTAGCCCCTCTACCTCTGGACAGCTGGTGGACGGCCCGCCAGTTCTCTAAATGTCTCCTTGATGTCTTTGTCATCTCACCAACCGGATCGTAAAGACACCATTAAGATTCCTGAGATGCCAGGGGCTGGGGCATGTCCGGGTGGACGCTCCCCAGCACCGTGCTGGTGATAATGGTGCTGCGTTGTGATGCATTTCAAACGACTTCCTTCCTTCTTCAGCCCCTGCTCTGGAATAGTGCTCTCCAGTGTAGGGTTAAGCTCTGGGTCAACTGGGATGCCAAGGCCTTAAAAAATGTCAATAAAACGAATGGCCCCTAATCGGCCCCTAATCGGACCACCAGTGATGGCAGGATCCTTGTAGTATAGCAGGCCTGTAAATTCTGCCTTTACTTCCACTCCACTCACAGTAAGGGAAGGCTGTGAAATGCTTTAAAATACTCCTAGCTTTACAAGACAAATCGTAATCCCTTTATTGGGGAATAAGATTAAGCAGGCAGACGTCTCTAGGAACGTCCTTATTGTTACTCTGCCACTCACATTCTTTTGTTTCTTCTGTTTACTTATCTTTTTTTTTAAATGGTATTCTCATAATTGGCATGCAACTGCATACATGGTGTTAGGCATTGCTCTTCTAATTGGAATGTTTTGAAGTTTGTATTATTTGGACTTGTAACTCATTGACATCGAGGCAGTTGCAACATTTTTGTGGAAAGGACACTTCAAGGATCTAGGAGAGACGACCATGCACTAAAACCAATCAAACCCCCATGAGGACAAAGCCAGTCTCTTCTCTCGCCTGTCTGACACCAGGGGGGTTCCTTCAGCTCAGACGTCACCCGTCACCCAGTGGCCACATAGCCAGGCTTTCATGACTTCAAAGACACTGTGAAGAGAGTGCTATCCGTCCACAATCCACTCCTACTAAAATAGCTGTTGTTACTCGCTGTCAACTGACACTGAAAGTGTCGGCTCATCACCTGGCTGGAGATTTTGTTGAGATTCTTAGTGGCCTGAAACGGCTTTATGAACTGGGAAGGTGAAACATTGATTCAGTAACAGGATGAACAGCAGTTATCTCACCTCAGCCTCCTCTATGGCATGATCTTTTTAATGACTGAAGTGGATTAGACTTCTGATATTCAACCTTTATTTAACTAGGCAAGTCAGTTAAGAACAAATTCTTATTTACAATGACGGCCTACCGGGGAACAGGACAGATTTTTACCTTGTCAGCTCAGAGATTTGATCCAGCAACCTTTCGGTTACTGGCCCAAATCTCTAACCACTAGGCTACCTGCCACCCAAATATATGTATTGGATTTATACAAACAGCATATTCAGTATGTGGCAATCGAACCCACAACCCAAATGTTTCCAGCACCAAACCCTAACCCACTGAGCCATTAAAATCACAGATCCGTTCAGTGCCCAGATGTATCTGAGACAAGTCTGTATTCATGACCTTCTTCAACCCCCTCACCCCTTCTCCAACCCCCTCACCCCTTTCTCTGTCCCCCTCACCCCTTCTCCAACCCCCTCACCCCTTCTCCAACCCCCTCACCCCTTTCTCTATCCCCCTCACCCCTTCTCCAACCCCCTCACCCCTTCTCCAACCCTCTCACCCTTTCTCTATCCCCCTCACCCCTTTCTCTATCCCCCTCACCCCTTTCTCTATCCCCCTCACCCCTTTCTCTATCCCCCTCACCCCTTTCTCTATCCCCCTCACCCATGAGAGATTTTCACACATCAGTGCAAAATGCGGATTTCCCCCTTCCATCCTCCGATGCTCACGAACCAACCGGTGCTTAACCCAGAGACATTTATTTATTTTCATTTCTGTGGTTCCCCCACCCAGTGCAGCAAGGGGCCATAGTGGGCCCGAGCCACAGGGTTCCCTGTGTGATGCTATTTAGAGCCACATCTGTTTGTGGCCCCATTTGCATCACTGAATGCATGCATTCTGAGGGCTACACCCACTCAGATTAGTCTCTCTGTGTAGGCTACCCATCTGTTAAAAAACAGAAGAAGGAAAACATGTACATTCCCTAAACCAACTCCATCTGCCACGCAGTCAACTACAACAATGTGAGGTACTGTATCTGTACACCACAGGAGGCTGCTGAGGGGAGAACAGCTCATAATGGCTGGAACGGCGCAAATGGAATGGCATCAAACACATGGAAACTATTCCGCTCCAGCCATTACCACGAGCCCCTTCTCCCCAATTAAGGTGCCACCAGCCTCCTGTGGTCTACAGACACAGTACCTCACATTGTTGTAGTCGACTGCGTATCTCGATAAAATAAACTGAAAGCAAACTGAGTTATATTAACGTTCATAATCTTAACATTGTGAAATGATTCAAACCTAACTCGGTAGTCCCGAGTCATTTATGCATCCTATCATATATTTCTACTGTAAATTGCATAATATAATGACAACAATATTTTAAAGGGGAACTGCACCCGCTGATTTGGCCAGCGTTTTTTGGCTTGCTCTTCAAGAAATGCTGGCGGCCAAGACAGAAACCAAACGTGAGTTGGCCTGGGGGTGTGGTTTGATACGGGTGTTTCTTGGGTGTGTTGCCAGCACCAAGATACATCCATCTGTCAGAGCCTTGTGTTTCCCTCCGCTCAGTCACAACAAACAAACCTCCTGCAGGTTGAACTCCATAATTACAGGCGAGATGGTGAGATGTCGGGAAAAGAAGTGTTTATTTATTTTAGGATCTCATTCCCAAGGGTGCCCTGACCACGGCAACACAACCATCAAACACAATATGAAACAAAACAGCAATTAAATGACAGCAAATGACCTTTGAACAGGTCAGCAGCCTACAGAGTAATAAGAGAATGCAATTGCTGAAATTATGTGGACATTCAAAACTAAGTGTTTTGATTACTTTCAAATGTAGTAACATGCCCATGTAGAATAAACAACACTTTACATAATACCATAGAAGAAGTGTTCTGCTAATATGTGACCGACCGGCTGGATTCGGTCTTATGTAGTAAAATTTGAAATTGTGTTTTTTACATTGGATAAAAGTAGAGACTCAGAGCTACAAAAAATGGTATATCATACACTACAGTTGCACAACAATGGAAAAGTCATTCTGCTTTGTAAGTTTATAAACTTGTAACCTCACTTTTGAGAAAATGGCCCTTGAATGTTTTGGTACATACTGGAGTGCTCTTCTTTGTCTACACCCATTCAGTTGGCTAGCTTGCGAGCTACTTCCAGACACAAATGAGAGAACAGCTCAATCTGACCATTTTACTCGCCCTAGCAGAGCTGGTTAGGCTGTTTTTATGTTATCCAAAGTGTTGGTGACTGTAACTGTGCTGCAGACAACAATTTAATTACGCATTTTTTGCCAACATTTACTGACACCGGCCATATTCATTGAGCGTTTGTAAATTCATCAGTTATTCTGCGCAATGGCACATTCAGACGAGAGTGCTCTGAAATTGGAGTAGATAGCCAGAGCAAATATACCAGCTACGTCTATCGACAGTTGTCATAGTGACATCATAAACATTCTATTGAAATAGTTACTTGCATAGTGGTGTCTTTTGTTTAGACATTTAAACAATTAACCATAATCCCAACTCATAACATTACTACCCTGCATGAATCTGCAGGTAGCTAACCAACCAGGTTCATTGTTAGCTAGCTAACATTAGGCTATAACTAGCAATGCAAATAGCTCTGAGATATGAATAATATTACTACAAATATCATACCCGTAACATTAGCTAGCTAGCCAGCCAGCTAACGTTAGCTAGCTAGCTAACAGTACACTTTAACTTCAAAATTAGAAATGCGTAATATCTGAAAATGTAGCTAGCTAGACTCTCTTACCCATCTCTTCCCCATACCCAACCAAATGCATGCTTTTCAACCGATCGCTGCCTGCACCCGCATGCCCGCCTAGCATCACCACCCTGGATGGTTCCGACCTAGAATATGTGGACATCTATAAGTACCTAGGTGTCTGGCTAGACTGCAAACTCTCCTTCCAGACTCATATCAAACATCTCCAATCGAAAATCAAATCAAGAGTCGGCTTTCTATTCCGCAACAAAGCCTCCTTCACTCACGCCGCCAAGCTTACCCTAGTAAAACTGACTATCCTACCGATCCTCGACTTCGGCGATGTCATCTACAAAATGGCTTCCAACACTCTACTCAGCAAACTGGATGCAGTCTATCACAGTGCCATCCGTTTTGTCACTAAAGCACCTTATACCACCCACCACTGCGACTTGTATGCTCTAGTCGGCTGGCCCTCGCTACATATTCGTCGCCAGACCCACTGGCTCCAGGTCATCTACAAGTCCATGCTAGGTAAAGCTTCGCCTTATCTCAGCTCACTGGTCACGATGGCAACACCCACCCGTAGCACGCGCTCCAGCAGGTGTATCTCACTGATCATCCCTAAAGCCAACACCTCATTTGGCCGCCTTTCGTTCCAGTACTCTGCTGCCTGTGACTGGACCGAATTGCAAAAATCGCTGAAGTTGGAGACTTTTATCTCCCTCACCAACTTCAAACATCAGCTATCTGAGCAGCTAACCGATCGCTGCAGCTGTACATAGTCTATTGGTAAATAGCCCACCCATTTTCACCTACCTCATCCCCATACTGTTTTTATTTATTTACTTTTCTGCTCTTTTGCACACCAATATCTCTACCTGTACATGACCATCTGATAATTTATCACTCCAGTGTTAATCTGCAAAATTGTAATTATTCGCCTACCTCATGCCTTTTGCACACATTGTATATAGACTCCCCCTTTGTTTTCTACTGTGTTATTGACTTGTTAATTGTTTACTCCATGTGTAACTCTGTGTTGTCTGCTCATACTGCTATGCTTTATCTTGGCCAGGTCGCAGTTGCAAATGAGAACTTGTTCTCAACTAGCCTACCTGGTTAAATAAAGGTGAAATAAATAAAATAAAAAAATAAAAAATATACATGGATGGACGCTTCTCCCTCTCTGTCAGGGATGCCATGGTTGCCCTTAGTTTGAAGATGTAATCCGGAGCCTTCTGTGTTCTCTTTTCGACTCCTGCATATTTGCAATCAAGTGGCAGAATTTTTTTCCTCTCCTTAGCTAGCATACTCTAATTCCACTGATTTCAAAACTCGGCCCTCCAGAAAGTGGAGAGCAACACTTATGCAGTTCTACTACGTGATATTTTTCAAAAAGGCCGCGTTGGAAAGGATTACCTACACATACTAACCAGCTCATATTATAGACAGAAGCGTGCTACATGGTAGACCAATCCGAACTCGTCTCTCGGCATGTCCAGCCCACTCATTATCTCAGCCAATCTTGGCTAGCGGGTAAGTTGCTGTCTTTTTCCATGGCTAAACCAACTAGGCTCAGAATTTAACAATTTTATTCCCACAAAACGCATTTTGATTTTAAAAAATAGTTTACGTTCAAATAGTTCTCCTGTGAAGTAGTGACACGCGACATACGCCTACTTTCCTGAAATGAGTCACATATAACAATGTGGACCATTGTCATTCCCAGTCGATACAGATACTGTGCCTATCGGCATTTTGTCTGGTGGTAATGAGGCTACCTTGGCAAACATGTCAGAGTGGTCATATCTTCCTGTGTGGCGTCCCGTGTACAACAGGAGTTCCCTGATCCTGGTACAGGATACACAGGGTTTCTCCCTGCCCATATTGACTGAGACCATTCAATTGAATAATAAAAAAGACCCAAGTAAAAGTTATGTCTAGTAAAATGTTTATGCCGAGCTCCAGGTATATCTCCTTTGAGAGAAGCCCGTCTGTGAGTCTGAACTTCATCACATCATTTTGCAAGTCTCCGTGTGCTGGCTCCATACATGTTTCTGTGAACACAAACACACACTTTCACTTTTCTATTACTAATGGCAGTTAGGAGAGGTCATATCTGACACACAAACAGGTGCTATGCTGACGTTTGAACAGGACAGATTAAACCTGCATAATTCTCTTCTCTCCATCGATGACCGTTGGTGAGCATGCAAGTGGTTATGCTGGAGGTGAGATTCTTTGGGCATAGCAACGTAGATCATCATCAAAGTTACCAGTCGGTCACACCCACCCACACCCACACCCACACACACACACACACACACACACACACACACACATACACACACACACTCACACACGGAGCACTGATCTGTTGGTTATGATTGACCTGGTTGACACAACCTGATCGCTGCATTCACCTTTCTATTTAACTACAGATGTCATAAAATGTGAAGTGAAATAGAATGGTGAACACAGCGATCAGACTGGTTCCACCAGGCTAGGTTATGCCCTGGACATTACATGCATCTAAGAAGTAGAACATAAGCAACAAGTAATGTCAGTTTACATATATTAGGTTTCACAATTGGGCTATCAAATGTATCAAAGTAATGAAGACAGTTACCTTCTGTATTTGAACAAATGGTGAACCTGTGAAAGCTGTTGCCACTGACAGGTGAAGGTTGCTGGGCGGATACTTGCCAACATGTGGCTGACTGTTCCATTCATAGGAATCCTCACAGTGAGGGCATGTCTGCATGATGCTGATGAGGGCCCCCTTGCTGGTCTTCTCTATGCTGCATGTTCGGCTGCAAACATCTCTCGTACAACTGCAACAGGCGATATTATAAGGTGGTGTGGACTGGGAGGGACTGTAAAAGGGTGATATAATAGACAGCCAAGTGGTCAATTGAATTTAGTTCTTTAGAAAATACAAAGCTTTTTGCTAATGCATTTCACAACAAAAATTACTAGTTGTATCTGCTTGGCTGGGGAATTAGGCTACTAGTTTATCAAGCTGGGTATATTTGAATACAACTTTTCACATTTCACATAACAAACATTACCTGTCGTTGTTGATGAAGCCATCTGTGTCAAATGGGCTGTAACTCGGGCCACTGTCAGAGGCCTCGTGATGGCATGTCCTTTTCATAGGAGGCGAGGGAGACTGGCAACAGGTCTTGCCTGACAAGCTGAAAAAATAGCAAATCAACAGTGATTTAAAAAAATTTTGGAGGCCACTAAACCATTCCAATCACATTGCTGTAGATGTTCTGATAGCCACCTTTGCTCCTTCAGGTAGGTCCTAGGATCCATTCATGACAAGGGGATCAGTCTGGCACCCAACTGTGCACTTTGTCTAACAGAAAAACAGGGTCGGGGACATCCTTTGACGCAATTTAGGAAATGGCTGCCTAGTTTTTTGTACTGCACATCGGTTAGGTGTTTCCCCCCTAAATTCAAGAATTTACTCTGAGCATTATAATAACTTACACAAAATGGAAAAGGGGAAAATAGGAAAACAGCCTGTAACAAAATACAGCTGTTGTTACAATAGCTTATAACAAGTCACAGAATATACAATCGTAGACAAAACAGAGATGGCTAATGCTAGCGCAAATAAGCTAGCAGCAGCAAAATAACCCTCAAAAATATCCCCAAAATAACCCTCAAGATGTTTGAAAATAACAAAGGAGTTCAAGAAGGACATTATCTACAAGAATGGGGGACGCAGAACAGCATGGAACACATGGAACACTGCAGTCAAGGAAATACTTGAACCGTCTTTGAAAAGCCATCATGCACTACAGACAAAAGTGACAGAACTTCGAAACAACATTAAACTTTATTCTGTGGCTGAGGGCACGTCTCACGTGCAGCCTGAAAAAAGCCTGTTAACTTCCAAGGCCAACGACTGTTCTTTGATCATGACACCGCGGGAGAGATACTGAAAAGAAGGAAGGAATACACCCCCATTAAGAAAGCACTTAAAGAGAAGGGTTTTCACTTCCAAACACCATTCCAGGGCAAAAATGTGGGTATTTCTGGAAAATGGCCTAGTTACATACAAGCATGCAGACGAGGCAGCTGAGGACCTGAAGTCGAGGGGCGTCCCAGTGGAGTATACTGCCAGGAGAACGGTGTCTTCACCGGCGGAAAGACTCGAGCAGGCCCTCCCAAGGATCGTTGTCGGCGAGCAGAGTCACAGAAAAAGAGGGAAATCAACTCGGTGAGAGGATGTTCACATCCAAGAGAGACTCAGGCATTTCCAACGAGAAGATGGAAGACACTGAATCGGATTTAACAAGACTTAATAGTTACCGTGAGCTGTTAAGACGTATTAGGGTGTTACGGGTTGACATTGCAATAGGTAAAATGTCTCCCCTATTTTCCCCCAATGCTGAGCAAGGGTGATGAGCCATATGTATGTGTTCTTTATGGACACATTATGTATGATCACGTTAATAACATATTAGCTTATGATTAATGACACATTGACAACGGGGTGACAGAAGGGCATATCAAGGGGAGGATATGCACGCATGACCTATATAGTTTGCACTTGTAATTAATCGATGGATATAAGCGATGAAATAGGCGCCCATTTTATTTTCGGTTCCAACAAGTCTGGTTTGCGACTGCGTCACGCATTTTCATATTTGAGCGAGGGGCCCCTCCTGCGGACAGGCTCATCCCCTCAAACCCCAGAAGCAAGAGACAGTCCTCTGACATAGGAGTCCAAATACCAAAGTATTTTTCCACTTTGGTATACTTTATTATCGTTCTTGATTTTTCGTTCATTTTCAGGCTCATGATAAGCAGGCAGTTATGGTGCACAGTTTTTTTTATATATATATCGATGCGTCATCGGGAATTTAAGGTCATCAGTCTCAATGTAAACGGACTGGGGAGTGCCATCAAGAGAAGTAAGCATGTCACCTTCTGACCTTAGTTCCTTTATTATGTCGTTGTGTTAGTTTGGTCAGGGCGTGAGTTGGGGTGGGTAGTCTATGTTCTTTTTTCTATGTAGTATTTATGTGTTTGGCCTGGTATGGTTCTCAATCAGAGGCATGTGTCGTTTGTTGTCTCTGATTGAGAATCATACTTAGGTAGCCTGTTTTCCCCATTTTAGTTGTGGGTGATTGTTTTCTGTCTCTGTGTCTTTACCAGACAGAACTGTTTAGTTTTCGTTCGTTCTCCTTGTTATTGTGTTTTTGGTGTTCAATGTTAATAAATGATCAACATGGACACGTACCACGCTGCATATTGGTCCGATCCTTCATACTCCTCGTCAGAGGAAGACGAATCGCGTTACATAGCAAAGATGAAACAGGAGAGAGTTGACATACTATTCTGGCAGGAAAGCACCCCCACAACATGATGCTGCCACTCCCATGCTTCACGGTTGGGATGGTGTTCTTCAGCTTGCAATCCCCCCCTTTTTCCTCCTAACATAACAATGGTCATTATGGCCAAACAGTTACATTTATGTTTCATCAGACCAGAGGACATTTCTCTAAAAGGTACAATCTTTGTCCCCATGTGCAGTTGCAAACCGTAGTCTAGGTTTTTTATGGTGGTTTTGGAGCAGTGGCTTCTTCCTTGTTGAGCGGCCTTTCAGGTTATGTCGATATAGGACTTGTTTTACTGTTGATATAGATACTTTTGTATCTGTTTCCTCCAGCATCTTCACAAGGTCCTTTGCTGTTGTTCTGGGACTGATTTGCACTTTTCGCACCAAAGTACGTTTATCTCTAGGAGACAGAACGTGTCTCCTTCCTCAGCGGTAATGATGGCTACTTGCGTACTATTGTTTGTACAGATGAACGTGGTACCTTCAGGTGTTTGGAAATTGCTCCCAAGGATGAACCAGACTTGTGGCGGTCTACAATTATTTGTCTGAGGTCTTGGCTGATTTCTTTTGATTTTCCCATGATGTCAAGCAAAGAGGCACTGAGTTTGAAGGCAGGCCTTGAAACACATCCACAGGTACACCTCCAATTGACTCAAATTATGTCAGGTAGCCTATCAGAAGCTTCTAAAGCCATGACATCATTTTCTGGAATTTTCCAAGCTGTTTAAAGGCACAGTCAACTTTGTGTATGTCAACGTCTGACCCACTGGAATTGTGATACAGTGAATAATAAGTGAAATAATCTGTCTGTAAACAATTGTTGGAAAAATTACTTGTGTCATGCACAAAGTAGATGTCCTTACCGACTTGCCAAACTATAGTTTGTTAACAAGACATTTGTGGAGTGGTTGAAAAACGAGTTTTAATGATTCCAACCTGAGTGTATGTAAACTTCCGACTTCAACTGTATATATAAATATATTTTAAAAATCCTGTTTATTTATTTTCCATAATTATCTATTAATATTTGTAGTAATGTAATCCCAGAATTGATTGACGAGGATCAAACTGGTTTCGTACAAAATAGGCAGACACAGGACAACATAAGAAGAACTCTACATGTCATGGACCACATTACTCAGAATAAGACAAGTGCTATATTAATCAGTCTAGATGCAGAAAAAGCATTTGATTCAGTCGGATTGGATAATCTATTCCAAGTTATGGAAAGATTTGGTTTCAACAAAGAAGTGATACAGTGCATAAAATCACTGTATTCATGTCCGACTGCTAGAATAAAGATAAATGGACATTTGCCACGAATGATCAAATTAGAGCGAGGGGCAAGACAAGGCTGTAATCTTTCACTCACGCTCTTCTCCTTGTACATCAAACTTTTAGCACAGGCAATAAAGACAGGACCCATCTTTAGAGGGAATAACAATAAGTGAACATAAGATATGCATGTATGCTAATGACGTTCTGTTATTCCTTAAAGACCCAGGCTCAAGTGTAAGATTGATGGATTAATGGATGTTTTACAAACTTTTAGAACATATTCAGGGTATATGCTTAATGTACACAAGACCCAAGCCCTAGTATATAATTATTTCCCACAGGAAGAGCTGAAGAGTAGGTATAACTTCACCTGGACCTCTTCATCCATTAAATATCTGGGAGTAAATCTACCAAAAAAATACACCCAAACTTTAGGACATGAATTACGATCACATCAACAAGAAAATATATGGTAACCTGGACAGGTGGAATTCACTTCCCTTGGATCTTAGTAGTAGAATTAATCAGTAGTAGATCTTAATCAAAATTAACATCCGGCCAAGATTTGTCACGCCCTGGTCGAAGTATTTTGTGTTTATCTTTATTTATTTGGTCAGGCCAGGGTGTGGCATGGGTTTTTGTATGTGGTGTGTATGTATGGGGATTCTAGCTAGTGGGGTGTTCTAGCTAAGTCTATGGCTGTCTGAAGTGGTTCTCAATCAGAGGCAGGTGTTTATCGTTGTCTCTGATTGGGAACCATATTTAGGCAGCCATATTCTTTGAGTTTGTTGTGGATGATTGTCCTGAGTGTCTTGATGTCCTTGTTTGATGTTAGTTGACACAAGTATAGGCTGTTTTCGTTTCGTTTATTGTTTTGTAGTGTTCGTGTTTAGTCGTGTTTACGTTTGTTTAAATAAACATGGATCGCAATCGACACGCTGCAGTTTGGTCCGACTCTCCTTCTCATACAGAAAACCGTAACAAGATTACTGTATTTGTTCCAATCACTGCCCATAGAAATCCTGCCTAAACAATTTAGAGAATGGGATAAACGGATATCAAGGTTTATCTGGAACAGTAAGAGACCAAGAATTAGTTATACAACATTACAATTACTGGAAAAACAGTGGGGATATGGCCTTACCAACCCTAAAATATTATTTTTGTCAGCCCAATTGAGACCTCTGGTGTGTTGGTGCAATTCAGAATACGAATCCAAATGTGAAGACATGGAGATTACATTGATATGGTAATAGAAATATATATCAGTGGATTAATTTCTCTCTGAAGACATGGTTTAGGGTAGTTAAGCAAAAATGTTTAGACGGAGAGGTCTAGCTGCTGAAATGGCCCGCATACAACCCCAGCTTCATCCCTGCAATTCAGGATAGCAGATTTAAACAGTGGACGCAGAAAGGCATCACATCAATCAGTACAATTATAAGGAACGGGGACCGAGAGAACTTCCAGGACCTAAGTAAAAAACATGGTTGGATAAACAAGATTTTTACAGATACCTACATGCGCAACACAATTTCTTAAAGGGAGATAAAAGTGATTGACCCTCGAGCACCTCAAAAATGAATCTAAGTATTCACTAACGCCGACAACTTGGGGAGTAACAAAAAAACTATTTCAAATCTTTACATGGGTATTCAAGCCTCAAAGAAACATTCTACAAACTATATTAAACAGAAATGGGAGGAGGAACTTAACATTGACATAACTGATGAAACATGGTTGAATGTATTTGAGACTCAACAAAGCTCCACCAACTCAAGGTCATAGAGAGTAATTATGTTGGAAGAATGTTATATGTTTTTTCATAACAGAAATAAGATCTAACATTGGAAAAATAATGGGATTTGACAGAACAAGCATGAATTTCTTTGTACTTGGGTGAAATACCTGATAACTTACACACTAGAGAAAAGTACCTGTTGAAGGTCCTACTGGCAGCCAGTAAAAAGGCTATCGCTAGGAAATGGCTGCAAAAAGACCCTCCCATCGTGACACAATGGATAGATATTGCTAACGAAATACACCACATGGAGCGGAGCGTATGACCTTTGCTTTAAGAACTCAAGAGGAGAGGGGCCAGGAATACTGGGAAAAATGGGTTTCGTACTTGACAATTGTCTAATTGAAAGATGATATCAATGCAACTAATCTGATAAACGTACTGTATGATGTGCGCTGTAACTGCCAGTTCTTTTTTGTTCTTTATTTGTTCTTTATTTGTGTTCCTCAATAAGAACAAAGTTTTAAAAAACAACAACAAAAAACAGGGTCAACAATTGTCATCATCCCTCAGTTATAAACATAGCTCGAGAAATAACTATCTAATTTGGAAGCTAATTCTATGCTTTACAGATGTAGACCGATTTGTTCCAGATTGGATTAGATTCAGGCCGGTGATTCCGTTACACTATGCAACCAACTGTGACATGTTTTGCTATGGCCCTGGGTTGGTTTCAGTTTGTTGCTGCTTGACATAAGTTAGCTAGTACCACCATCCTTATTTTGTGCCCTAGACATGGGCTGCACTTCGGAGGAATTAGTAGGAAACAACTTTTCCATTTTATGATGTCGTCAAATTTACTTTGGACAGATGGCAATGTTGCCTTTACTGTTACTAGCAAAGTCTGTCAAAGATAGCTAGCAATGCTAATGTTAGCTTGCTAAAATACAGTGGTCCCCTCAAACGTCGTTAGCTGGCTAAATTATACTGCATCGAAAGTCAATCTCGCGACATCACAACCGTGACAAAAGGTCCTACTAATTATTTGCCTTCTTTTGAAATGTTAACAAATCAAATCCGAGTTGTATTGAGCTAGCTAGTTAGGTAGCTAACGTCAGTTCTGCTAGCGATGATGGTGATAATGATTATCAAAATATACATAACCAGAATCATAACCAGCAATCTATGGTCTAGCTACCAGTATACCCACCACCACTGGGGACCAACGAACTCCAACCTATCATGACACAAGGCGAGACCCAGATGCAGACACAGGAGGCAGATGGTTGGAGTTTTACAATATTTATTCATTCAAAAGGAGTAGGCAAGAGAATAGTCAAGGACAGACAAAAGGTTAAAATCAGATCAGAGTCCAGGAGGTACAGAGTGGCAGACAGGCTCGTGGTCAAGGCAGGCAGGCACAGAGTCCATAAACAGCCAAGGGTCAAAACCGGGAGGACTAGAAAAAGTAGAATAGCAAAAAGCATGAGAACTGGAAAAACATTGGTTGATTTGGAAAACATACAAGACAAACTGGCACAGAGAGACAGGAAACACAGGGAGAAATACACTGGGGAAAATAAGCGACACCTGGAGTGGGTGGAGACAATCACAGGGACAGGTGAAACAGATCAGGGCGTGACACAACTACCTATTCCGTAAGATAGGGTCCTTCAGCAGGGCATGCAAACCATAGTTGGTCAACCGAATAGCTAGGGATTTTCAGTCTCAAACGGCTGTGACCTTTTAATACTTTGGGGAGATGAAAAAACAGAGCCCCATTCAATGAAGGGAAGTGAAGTGGGCAAACGGGTGATATGCACGTTGGGGGGCATGATTTGTTGACATAACTGTAACCAAATCCAACCTTAATTTACTTGTTTAGGCACTGAGGTTACAAACTCTGTTTTAGACGAGACTGACTTTATGACCAAAATAAGCCAAAATAAGGGTAGGGAACAACACATCCGCCATGCTGATCCTCAACACGGATCCCCTCAGGGGTGCCTGCCCAGTCCAATGGCATTGACGAGTATATGGCTTCATCAAGTGCATTGACGACGTCGTCCCCAGAGTCAATCTGTAAACAACCCATCCAACTACCTCATCCCCATACTGTATTTATTTATTTATCTTGCTCCTTTGCACCCCAGTTTCTCTACTTGCACATTCATCTTCTGCACATCTACCATTCCAGTGTTTAATTGCTATATTGTAATTACTTAGCCACCATGGCCTATTTATTGCCTTAAATCTCTTATCTTACCTCATTTGCACTTACTGTGTATAGACTTTTTGTTTTCTTTTTTTCTACTGTATTATTGACTGTATGTTTGTTTATCCCATCTTTAACTCTGTGTTGTTGTATGTGTCGAACTGCTATGCTTTATCTTGGCCAGGTTGCAGTTGCAAACTAGCCTACCTGGCTAAATAAAGGTGAAATAAAAAAATAAAAACAGAGGGGCGTGCGTGATGTCAGCCCATAAAAAATAAAAAGTAAAATTGTCAGAGACTCCAGTCAACCAACTCATAGACTGTTTTCTCTGCTAACGCATGGCAAGCGGCACCGGAGCGCCAAGTCTAGGACCAAAAGGCTCCTTAACAGCTTCTACCCCCAAGCCATAAGACTGCTGAACAAATAATCAAATGGCCACCGGACTATTTACATTGACCCCTCCCCCCTAGCTACATGTACAAATTACCTCAACTAACCTGTACCCCCGCACACTGACTCGGCACCCGCTGTATATATCCTTGTTATTGTTATGTTATTGTGTTTTTTTAACTTTAGTTTATTTGTTAAATATTTTCTTAACTCTTCTTGACCTGCACTGTTGGTTAAGGGCTTGTAAGTAAACATTATTCGGCGCATGTGACAAATAAAGTTTGATTTGATTTGATCACAAGCTTCCTGCCATCCAGGTCCTCTTTATCAGGCGGTGTCAGAGGAAGGCCCTAAAAATTGTCAAAGACTCCAGCCACCCTAGTCATAGACTGTTCTCTCTGTTACCGCACTGCAAGCGGTACCGGAGCGCAAATTTGAGGTCCAAAAGGCTTCTTAACAGATTCTACCCCCAAGTCATAAGACTCCTGAACAGCTAATCAAAGGGCTACCCAGAACCCTCTTTTATACGCTGCTGCTACTTTCTGTTTATAATCTATGAATAGTCACTTTAACTCTACCTACATGTACATATTACCTCAATTACCTCGACTAACCGGTGCCCCTGCACATCTGACTCTGTACCGGTACCCCCCATATAGTATCGCTTGTTATTTTACTGCTGCTGTTGAATTATTTGTTACTTTTATTTTCTATTTTAAATGTTTTACTTGTGTATTTTATATTTTATTTTTTTCTTAACTACTTAAAGCATTGTTGGTTAAGGGCTTGTAAGTAAGCATTTCACTGTAAGCTCTGCACCTGTTGTATTCGGTGCATGTGACAAATACAATTTGATTTGATTTGAATCCTATTTACACTTTTGACACTAGAATAAATGTTTCTGACTCATATCGATGCCACATGGGCTATTTTCAAAAAGATCAGTTGGTTTTTACGGGCAGTCACTCTTCAAAACATACAAAGTATTACAGATACAGTGTACGGTTTTCTCTGACGCTATTGGAAAAAGTAGAACCATAGTAGATGCAGCTCTATTTTCTGATTGGATTATTATGGAGTGAGGGCCCTGGCCTGTTCACAAAGGTTGGTCTGCTGTTGTTCTCCCCCTAGTTAACTATTCTTCAGGTTATGTTTGAATCTAATTATGAGCCAATCAATCTCCCATGGCATGTGAAGAGAGGAACAGACATCTGCTAACATGGTCTCCAACCTTAGCCTTTGAAAGAGAATACTCAAATAATGAATAATTATGCCTTCTTGTGCGATCTTCCAGGAGTTAAAACAGAAGTTCCTAGTAGTCTCTTCTATATTGTGTTGTGGATGTAAAAGTACCCTGTCAAGTTTCCCACATCTTCAACACTATCCCATTTCCAAGTACTGGAATATCCTAGCCCTTTTAGTGGAACTTAGCACAGTGTAAATATGGGCTCCTCTATTCTTCTGTTTTTCAGTATTGACCTATGGGTTGAGCCGGTGTATTTATTTAGAATGAGTTGAGCCCTCCTATACTTAGCAAGAACATAAATTGTAATTGACTTGTAGTGATCTGAGTGTATCACTTCCTTTAGCATCTCCGCTGGCCCTATTTAGTTTTAAAGGCTTTGGTTTCTTTGCACGAACATTTAAGATGCTTGCATTTTGTGAATACGTAATTATGACATATTGTGCCTGCTGACTATAGCAGAAAGATCGCCTGTCCACTTGCATTAGGGTAACTTGATTGTGTGAGCATCTCAAGACAGTATTCACTTTGGCCTGGTTTCAGAAGTGTTGTATGGCCTTGTATTTTTCACATGGTGCTATTTGGGGGTGGAGGTTGTGGCTGCTTTTGTGGTGTTACATGATTGGTGGTGAATTCAAGCCTTATCAAAGAGAGCACAGGGGATTTATGTGTTCAGAAACTCCCTGTCATGAAAGCACATTTTGTCTTCTCTGCTGTTCCCGCCATTGACTCGCATGTGGTATTAGCATTTTTGTTCCCAAATGCTGCGAACTGAAAGTGAGGTGTTTTGTGGAGCCCTTGTTAGGAGCATGCTGAACACTGCTACATATACATATTTATAGTGAGGATCCTGTGGGTATATCTTTGATGAGCAGAGGAACTAGTTAACCAATTCACCAATAGGTGGTGCTCATTCCTCAAAGGAACTTTGCACTAAAGTGGATGATCAGCAAATCAGTCTAAATGCAGTGCATACATTTTAATTAGAACTTTGCTTGTATCTTTGTTCAATCTTAAAGGTCCAATGCAGATGTTTTTATCTCAATATCAAATCATTTCTTGGTAACATTTAAGTACCTTTACTTTGATTGTTTTTCATTTAAGTGGTTAAAAAGACAACAAACAAAAATAGCTTCTTAGCAAAAGAACAACTTCTCAAGCAAGAATTTTACTATGACTGCCTGGGAGTGGTCTGAGTGGGGAAGGGAAAACGGAAAACTAGCTGTTATTGGCAGAAAGGTTTGGAACGCTGTTTTGGTGGGATGCATCCCACCAAAACAGCCTGAAATTTCAGATGGCCTTTTCTACCAGCTCTTCCAGTAAAAGGACATTATCATATTTTTTTACAATTTCACAGTATTATTTCAACCTAATAGTTTGGAAATATATTTAAAACACAGGAAAATCAAGTTTATGACTGCACTGGGCCTTTAATATACTTTATATAGTTATTGTCGACTAATGTGACTGCTCAATAGTCGTTTTGTGGGCCAGTTTTATAGTAGTAGTCATTGTGTTAGAATGCTCATTAGCATTTGTCAGTTTAAAAAATAATTCATCCTGTTTTTATTGGTGGTAGTAGACCTTGGGTGATCAATCTTGATACCCTGGCTCTGTGTACAACCACAGGAGGTTGGTGGCACCATAACTGGGGAGGACGGTGCTCGCGGTTAGTGGCTGGAGCGGAATAAGTGGAATGGTAGCAAATACATCAAGCACATGGTTTCCCTGTGTTTGATGCCATTCCATTGCTCTGTTCCAGACATTATTATGAGCCATCCTCCCCTCAGCAGCCTCCACTGTACAACACACCAAAATCTATTTTCCAGAACCCAAACAAGTTGGATGGCTCAACAAAGTGACCGCTGCTTTGTAATTCTTCTCCATTTGCTCTCCAAAACAAACAGGCTGCGCTGAGGCAGGGGGCTCCACTTGGACTGCACCCTCTAACCTAATACATGCAGCAGCATGCTATGTGTATTCGGCTGAATGCTGTGTGTGTTTCAGGCTACTGCTGTGTACAGTGGAATCCAGCAGTCAGAGCATCGTGTGTACCTGAGTCACTTATGGAGTGGGCCGGGGAAGAGTGATCTGTCTGACCCAGTCGCTGGCCTTGCCCGGCTCCCTCTCATGGACAGCCTTATCTGCAGAGCAGTGTGTGGCTCCACAGTCCAGGATGCTGCTGCTGGCATAGGGGACACAGAGACCCATAACAACACACACAGAGACTCTGAGCTGAGTAGAGACACGCCACTATCGCTATTGTGTATGACAGAATGTCTCAAATATTGCTGCTACTAAAACCCCTTGAATTGATAGTAACACAGCCAGCTCCCTGACTTAAGTGTGAAACGTCCCTTTCCAGAATCTTCTTGTGTCCTCAGAGTAGAATTTCACGAGGTGTGCATGTCTAGATTACAGTGGAATTGAATACCAGTTTCAGTGTGGACAGTGTGAAGTATTTAGTGAAGTATTCAGTGTGAAGTATTTAGTGAAGTATTCAGTGTGAAGTATTTAGTGAAGTATTCAGTGTGAAGTATTTAGTGAAGTATTCAGTGTGAAGTATTTAGGAATATTTAGGTTTAGGTTTACTGTCTATCAAATTTGTAGTAAACATGCCTGTTTCCTCTCTTTCCTGATTTAAAGGAAGTGCTCGTTTTCCACAGGGGTGAGGATTGATTTATCTTATAGTGTGCTTAAAGAATTTGACATGTTTTACAATGACCATCTGAGGCAAGAGTAAGTCATTTTGAAATATGTCCTATCCATCGAACTGAAGCGAGTCATCTGCTTGAAGGGATGAACAAGCCTGCACAGCTCGTTCTGCCGCGAGTTATCTAGATGTTAAAGCCTCTCAGTAGGAGTCACATTCAAATCATTACAAACTCACAGCTACTTATTTGGCACGCACTAATGGTCAGATGTGCAACAAGTGTTCCTAGCTTCCTCTGCTTATGCTTTGCCAGATCCTGTAACATATGTCCCTCTGTCCGTGCGTTGCATTTGGCACCGACCAGTGAAAATGACACCTGCACGCGACACTTCTCCCCAGGATGCAGTCGCCAACATGGACCACGAGAGAACCTTTGTGGACGGACAGCTTGCCCTCTGGTGCACCAGCCACATGCCAACATGATGCAGCCTATCTGTCCCTTATGAAAGAATAAGCATGTGCTTGTTCTTTTGCCTCGCACTTTTCGGGGGCGCGCATGTAGCTGAACAGATGTACATTTAACACGCCAGGCTCTGCACTCTCCCGCCAACATGACCCCAGGGTGTGTCATATACCCACCTCCTCTACACCCCTCGCCAATTAGAGGGAAAAGGAGAGGGGGGAGTTGGTGTAACAACGGAGGCCTTGTGCCGGGCGCATGGCAGGCCAGTGTGGGGACTGTGGGGGCTGTAGATGGACTCGTGGAGGCGCTGGGAATGATCTGGCGGGCAGGTGCTCCTTTTGTCTCTGGGACAGTACCAGCAGACAATAGCCACAGCACTGTCACTTTGCTCACTGACTTGATACACTGGAGCAATGGTAGCTAGAGGGCCTCAACTTTGACCCCAAGGCAGTCTGGACAGATGAGACCTTGCAGGGTTGGTGTGTGCAGCTTGAGACACACGCTGTGGTGTCAGCGTGAAAGAAAGGCAGAGATGGATGTCCCAGATTCATTGGTTTTATTTAATCAGTCTGTTTAATGAGGTGAGCTGCATATGATTGGAAAAACCTGAAATATATGTTCTTGTTGGGACTGGTGAAAAAACTGGGAAATATTCACTTTAATCAATGTTTTATATGATAGGAATGATATACGGTTTGGCATAAAGTGACCCGATTCAAAGACAATTACATGCTAGTCTATTGCAAATGTCACATAACTTTGAGGCAACTTTGCCAGGAACTTGTTTGAAATATGGAAATAAAACATCATTTTGACTTGCTGGAAATGCCTTTGAAGCATCGAAGGATTTTCCTGAAGGCACAGGCCTGTCTATTGACATAATGTCTCTGAGGCTCCCAGTAGGCATCTTATAGATGCACAGACATGTTGGTACGCACCTAAAGAATGTATGTTACTACATTCCAATTAAACTGGTTGGTGAAAAATCTGTTATAATGATGTTAGTATAGCTACTGTCTGTTGTCCAAAAGGGTATTCTCTACATAAAGAGTTTCAGAGAGACAAATAATTATGTTTTTGTTTTTGCAAAACGCTATACACTGAGTATACCCCCCCAAAATATTGTTGCCCTCAGAACAGCCTCAATTCGTCAGGGCCATGGATTCTACAAGGTGTTGAAAGCGTTCCACAGGGATACTAGCCCATGTTGACTCCAATGCTTCCCACAGTTGTGTCAGGTTGGCTGGATGTATTTGGGTGGTGGACCATTCTTGATACAAACGGGAAACTGTTGAGCCTGAAAAACCCAGCAGTATAGCAGTTCTTGGCACAAACCGGTGTGCCTGGCACCTACTACCATACCCTGCTCAAAGGTACTTACATTTCTTGTCTTGTCCATTCACCCTCTGAATGGCACACATACACAATCCATGTCTCAAGGCTTACAAATCCTTCTTTAACCTGTCTCCTGCCCTTCATCTACACTGATTGAAGTGACTTCAATCAGGGATCATAGCTTTCACCTGGATTTACCTGGCCAGTCTATGTTATGGAAAGACTGGGTATTCTTAATGTTCTGTATACTCAGCGTACAGTGCATATCCTCCTCACTCTCAGAGAAATAATACATTTGTGACAATTAAAAAAAATATATATAGTAATATCAGATCTGTAAGTAAAACATTTACGTTTGACATTTTAATAATTTAGCAGATGCTATTATCCAGAGCGACTTTATAAGTTTATTCATCTTACGATATCTAGGTGAGACAACCACATATCCCAGTCAAATGTACAGGATACACACATTCTATTCCAGCTAAACAATGGATATATGTGAGGACAGACGCTGGGAGACGAGAAGCAAGTACAGGGAGTGAACATTTAGTAAATAACTGACATGAAACAAACAAGGACAGCGTCTAGACAGGGGAAACATAATGGCAATATGCTGACACGGGGAACAAACTGAGGAACAGACAGATATAGAGGGGGCAATCAACAAAGTTAAGGAGACCACGTGAGTCCAATGTATCCAATATTGCTCTGATGCACGTAATGATGGTGACAGGTGTGAGTAATGACAGGCAGCCTGGCACCCTCGAGTGCCAGGAGGGTGGAGCGGGAGCAGGCGTGACAGTACTCTAGGGAGCCTGACGGGCTGGCCGAGACATGGGAGTCGGACGAGCCGGCTGAGGCTTGGGAGCCTGACAAGCCGGCTGAGGCGTGAAAGCCTGATGATCCTGCTGAGGCGTGGGAGCCTGACGAACCAGCTGAGACATGGGAGCCTGATGAGCCGGCTGAGATGTGGAAGCCTGATGAACCGGCGAGGCGTGGGAGCCTGACGAACCGGCTCAGGCGTGGGAGCCTGCCGAGCCAACCAAGGCAAGGAGCCCTCTCGAGGCAGGCATGGAAGCCCGATGAGCCAGCTGGGGCACCCTCGGTTCCTTTGGCAGCAACCCCGGACCCGACGTCACCAGCCAAAACAAAAAAAACTCCCTGATGCTTCCAATATTGGTGTCAGAATTCTGTGAGGACAGACGCTGGGAGATGAGAAGCAAGTACAGGGAGTGAACATTTAATAAATAACTGACATGAAACAAACAAGAACAGCATCTAGACAGGGGAAACATAATGGCAATATGCTGACACGGGGAACAAACTGAGGAACAGACAGATATAGAGGGGGCAATCAACAAAGTGAAGGAGTCCAGGTGAGTCTAATATTGCGCTGATGTGCATATTGATGGTGACAGGTGTGCGTAATGATCAGCACGCCTGTTCCCTCGAGCGCGGGAGCAGACGTGACAGATATATAGCGTTTAGCAACAAAAATATTTTCTTACACATCTATGAATAAAAAAATACGAGAACAGTAAATGTACACACATGAAGGTAACCATATGCAATCATTTCTGATTAAAAAACACAAATGTGAAAAATTGGTGGATATAGCATTTTGGAAATAATCTATTCATATACAGAAGTGCATATAGGGCTACGGAGGGGGGTGCATTTGCCATATTGTGGCATACTAGTCTTTTTTATCATATCCTTCAATAAACATAGGCAGGACTGTATTTATCAAACTCGCTTCCAATATGCACAGATATTAACACATTAATTAATAATTGATACCACTTAGCACGTCTGTTCCCTTAATACCAATGCAGCTAGAGCCTCAAATGAATACAACATATTTCATTGTAAAGTAATCAAACAATCCATCCTCTGGTTTTGTATGTCTGTATCATATGGAGCATGAAATGTGAACATGATTATATATGACTATATGAACCAAGTTAGAGGGGAACTAAACACATCACCCCAACTCCCGCCACCAGCAGCTCACCTCCTTGACCCTGATGCAATGCTTGACAAGTTTCCTCTCCAGCAGATATGTGGGTCAGCGGTGGGGGGAGAGTGAAGCGTGCCCGGCCTCAGACGGTGACATGATGGTGACCAGTCTTAGACCAGTCCCAGTGACTCTCTCTCAATGGGAGGCCACCATCTCCCCAGAGCACTGACCTCATTCTCCCTTTCTATATGAAACTCATTAGTTGCTCATACAATGGCCTTTGACCCCCAGCCCCTCCCTGCTGCTGATTTCACAGTTGTACCAAAAATATTTTTTCTGGTGGGAGGCTGGTAGCCAGTGGTTGGACTGTACAGTACATCAGCTGTTTGTGTTTTGATCGTGGTCAGCCTCAGCCGGCCTCTTCAGTGCTCCATCCCTTTGGGCAAGCAGAGCAACTAGGCCTGGCCACCCGTGGTCATTTTCTATTTGTCTACGCATCTCTGACACAATCACAGGGCGGTTCAGTTCTCAACTGCCGGTCATAATAAACAAGAACACTCGTTTCATATGGAAATGGTACAGTAGCGTCACAATGAACCTGTCTGGGCTTCAATCTGTCTTACTGAGAACTGATTGAGAGCTTCTAAAGATTCTAAGAAATGACTGAGATGAGTTTTTGTGTACCTTCATTTAGCCAGGGCCTCCCGAGTGGCGCAGTGGTCTAAGGCACTGCATCGCAGTGCTAGCTGTGCCACTAGAGATCCCGGTTTCTAGTCCAGGCTCTGTCCCAGCTGGCTGCGACCGGGAGACCCATGGGGCGGCACACAATTATCCCAGCATCATCCGGGTTAGGGGAGGGTTTGGCAGGCAGGGATGTTCTTATCCCATCGCGCGCTAGCGACTCCTGTAGTGGGCCAGGCACAATGCATGCGGACACGATCGCCAGGTGTACGGTGTTTCCTCTGACATGTTGGTGCGGCTAGCTTCCGGGTTAAGCGGGCATTGTGTCAAGAAGCAGTTTGGCTTGGCTGGGATGTGTTTCAGAGGACGCATGCCTCTAAATCTTTGTCTGTACAGGAATTGCAGTGATGAGACAAGACTGTGACTACCAATTGGATACGATGAAATTGGGGAGAAAAATAGGTTAAAAATAGGTTAAAAAAATAATACAAATAAAAACCACTTAATTTAGCAGGACATCTTGTCTAGGCCGATTGGTGCAAATGGACAGCATAGATTATCCAAGGTATAGCGGTGGGAGTTATGACATGTTTTCCTTAGCCATTAAACATGGTGGAAATACTTACCAATATAAGTTTCTACAAGTTTCGATGACATCATAAGCAGAGGCAAAACTGGAGTGGCTTTATTCATGCTTCCAGTTTGTCAATGTAATGACTGTGAAGGGCATGAATGAGCATGATGCACCTCATTTTCTATTATTATAAAGATACATTTGTCAACCTTTGTTTGTTGCCTAATTAAGTTTGTTTGCCAACAGTTTGTGTGAAACCATCTGGAAAGCAAACATGCAGACTTTCCCAAAAATGCCCCCTATCCCGCCCCATCCCACCTTTTGTTTTGTCTGCTGATGGCCATTACTGTCACCAATAGCAAAGTAAGTGCAAGTTATCTTGTTATCTGTTGTGTCAGCTTTGTTCACTCTGAATGTCGCCTCAGAACTCTCCAAGAAGTTTGGCTTTTGTAAAGTAGCAGCATCAAAAACAAAAACAAAACAAAGATGTCACTCCTGAATGTCAAGTGCGAGGGTAGAGTCAAGACCTGGTAAAAAGGCACAGAACAAATGTGACCACCACCACCACCCTCCTTCCCCGTTCCCCCTCACCTCTTCCACCACCACAACCCCACCCCCCAGTGAAGATACAAGGACCTCTTTTATGCTGGAACAAATGTCGGCCCCCTCAGTACAGTTAGCAGCAACAAAGCGAATCAAAGCTGGTGTCCATGAATGGCCGCGAGGTTCTGGCACGGTGCTCAGAGGACTGGAGCGTGGCGCTCGCACCCACCAGCAACAGATGGGCGAGCGGAGAAGTTGCCACAGGCACCAGACTGAGCAGGGGGAAGACCCCCATTATCATAGGGACGGACAGAGAAGGGAGAGGGGTGGGGTGACAAAGGTTAAGAGAGGAGAGTGGCCAAACAGATTTTGGAATATGAGTAACGAAATCACCCAGAAAGCAGTGAAAAGAGAGCTTGGGCCGGAGTGGAGGAGCAGATGCTTGGCAGGCTCTGCTGCGGTAATGAGAGACACGCTCTGGCCACACGTTAGTAGCATCACAAAACAACATCAACCAAACTCTGAATTGGTTCAATTAGTTGGAAGTGAGCACCCTGTAACAATGGAATGGTATGCATGCTACCATACTCAGATAATTTATTTGCATTAGGCTGGAGCATGGAAATCATAATGATTCAATGATCTGTCTGAGCTATTACAGATAAGGCCCGGACTTCACTCTCCAATGCCATAATACATAATCATCATACTTATACTGAGATCAGGTATACGAAACAATCATATACATCATTTCGGTTACATTTGTTTCACAACCATTGAAGACCTTTTTTAAATGTCTTAACATTTAAATCTCCTTTGTATTCATGAAACAGTGTTAACAGCAGAAGGGATAGATGTGTGGGTTGAATAAGAGGCAGACTCATTGTGGTGGCTTCAGTGGAGCACTGTGGCAGGTTCACAAGGCTATGGATGCATCCGGTCACACAGGGAAACATTCCTACAGGATCAGGTTAACAGGTGGGTGAGGAGTGATTCCCAGCCCTCCCCGAACCACGAGCTGACTGGACAGCTAAATCACAATAATCTGTTTCTTTGTTTCAGGCCAACAGAGAGAACTCCATAGCATGTTTTTAATCCTGCTATTCTGGCAGCTGTCTCAGTGGATGGAGTGTAAATTCTGCCATTTCCTGTTTTTTTTTTAATTGATTAATCTAGGCATGTCAGTTATTTACAATGATGGCCTAGGAACAGTAGGTTAACTGCCTTGTTCTGGGGCAGAACAACAAATTTTTACCTTCTCAGCTCAGGGCTTCGATCCACCAACCTTTCAGTTACTTGCCCAATGCTGTAACCACTAGGCTACCTAACGCCCCTTGCTCAAATTCTAATCGTTTGCCTAATTTCAGTTTATGTGACTAAACAAGCCAGTATAGTGTAGAGAATCATTGTACCGTCTAAGCCACTGTAAAATATGTTTTCCATAACCAAGAATATTGTATTATCAGCTGTTTGAAGCTGGTGTACAAAACCCAAAGTAACAGACACAAAAAATAAACTTAAGAACGGGAAGCATAGAAATAGGTATAATACACATTACGCACAGAGAAATGACAACTTTTGGGTTAGTTGCATGTGGAGGATGTGGTGTAGCTACCTAGTCCTCCACTCAATTGGTCCGTTAACACAAAGACCGTCTGACCATGAGCCCTGTTTAAATTGCTCTGACAGCCATTTTTTTTTGCCGCGCTGTGCCTCTGCGACCAGACTGATGACCATTGTTCACTAATATCTGCCCTGGCCCTCTCATTGTCCTCTGACATATGAGTGGCACATAGCCCACAATCGATTGTGGCATCTGCACACACACACTCACACACACACACTCTCTCTCTCTCTCTCTCACACACACACACACCCACTAAATGGATATGGACGCGTAGGATGGGCGCGCTCTTCAGGGGATGAGAAAGGACTCACGTCCGCCCTATATGATTACAAAAACAAACCTCTGATACCGCGTGTGTGGATGCATGTGTGTGTGTGTGAGAGAGTGTGAGAGGTTCCTGATGGGGACATGCCACCCATGAGTCCCGCTACCACAGTCTAGTGATTGCAATCACCGGGCTAGAAGTAATTTGCCGTAATGCAGTCCTGGAAATTGAAATGGCAGTTTTGATTGTCCCAGGGGAAGCGGGAAATCTCCTCGTCTCTTTAATTGTCCTCTGGGTTTCTCTACGGGTGGCTGGGAGGAGTAGTGGACAACCAACTACCAAGCTGCTCCATTGTTACAGGTTATATAACAGAATCAAAATGGTATCTGGTACTCCTCGTCAGAATAATGGCCGACAATTATACTTACTCACTGAATAAATGTGAGACATTGTCCTGCCTTGGGTTGAGCATTGGGTTTGATAACCATTTTCAAGGGAACCTACTAGGATCGACTATATAAACAGATCAGTTCTTGAAATGGCTTTTTCATGAAGTAAATCATTTTTGATTAATTGAGTGGCAAAAATGAATTAAAGAGTCGCACACTCTATGTAAATAAACTCCCAGTAATTTATTGGGTAAATCACCAGCGTTTCGGCATCACTGTGCCTTCTTCAGGGTAATGTCATGAATGCTTTGAACCAGGTTATGTTGACAAACACTGCAGTTAGGGCAACCAATGACAATAGTGAGGGGTGTGTCATAATTATTAGGTTGATTAGAATGTATTGAGTGAAACCGTTAAAAGACTATAGTTTACAGCATATGTAATATATTAGGCTATTGTTTTCTGTGATGCAGAAACGTGATACTGTGATGCCGAAACGTTGGTGTTTTACCCAATAAGTTACTGGGAGCTTATTTATTTGGAGTGTGCGACTTTATTTATTTTTATAGCTGACAGTTTATTCGCAATTAGTCAGCACCTCTACACTAAATCATTTTCTCTGGGTGTGAGCCAGCTCATGCTTTTTATAAATTGAGTGACTAACATAATGTGAAGAAATAGGATGTTATGAAGTAGCCGTTAATTCTAATGTGGTTTGAATGTTCATATCAGGAAGTTTATCTTTGTTGACTTTTATGTAATGCATACAGTATGTACTTCCACATAGCAGCAACACGCCCAGGATTAGCCAACCAATTGTTTTGTGAATGGGAAGAGTTGCAGGTGTCTACTAATGTAAACTTCCTCCCATAAAAAAAAGACGAGCGTTGATGAAAGTTAATTAAATTGTTCTTAATGGCCTACTGTATACCGTTATAAAATTAAATGACTTCCCTCTTTTAGACGTTGGCCACCTGTGCTCTTTTAGGGAACCACCAGCAAGGGAAGTGTCTTTAGCAAACATGGTCCTACGCAGGGCGAGAGGTACAACGGATATACTGTACAACAATCAGCACACACCTGATATTAGCACCTATACAGCCAAAGGTCACTTCTATATTAGAATTATTTGAGTTATTCATATTTCATTGCTACTTTTTCTTTGCCGTGGTAAGTTTGTTAACTAAAGTTGAGATAGCAAGAACACTATAAAGTATACAGTAGATGATGTACATGTAAAGGTCTCCTACCTGTTACCTTATTCTCAACATACCCATCATTGATTACTACTGTATGATCGTGCTAGATTTTCCGAATACTACTTTACTTTTGCATAGTCAATAGGTTTTAGTGTAGTACAGTACTGTTGCTGAGCTCCATCTGGACATAACATCAGGCCCACCTCCCTCCCGCGGGGCGGATTTCATTACTCCTTCGGCACACTCTGCCCTGGGTCGGGCCCTCTGACACCCTGGCCATGCTGGCCCTACTGGCCATTCTGGATTAGACTCACTAACCCCCTACTGCACTCGTTTGTCTTGAGTTTAACAGTGTGCTTCAGACAGTTTGATGAGTCCCTCCGTCCGTCAGGGAGACCTGATGCAATATGGCTGGATATTATCTGTACGTTATCCTTATTTGGGTCATATGAAACAATTGGCCTGCTGAGTGTAAGCAAGTCCCTTAACCTCTGCATTATCAACCCAGCTATTTCCGTGGCTGCAGCTACAGTGACTCCACAGCCCCCAGGAGTGTTTGCCCGACACAAATTAATCTTAACAGGAACAGGAGTGGCTGCCCATTGAACCTCACTGTGTCGTTCAATGACACGTTTAAGATCAAGATCATGTGGCTGACCGGCAGCTGACCAGACCAGACCACCCCACCCAGTCAGTGTCTTTGCTCACCTTATCTTCAACCAATTCCCTGTAAAGACACCTCTCCCTACCCTACCCTGGCTTTCCCTACCAGCACCTGCTCTCTAACCTGTTGGAAAACAGGATGTGACCTTGGCTGCAGATACATAGATTTTCAGGTACTACTGTATGATGGATTTAATTTGTTTCTACAGACAATATTGTCTAAATGGGCTGTAAGGTGAAGGCAGTGTCCTGTCAGCATGACACTAGTTCCTATCTGTGACTCCTGCTGGCCCTGAGAAAGCCACCCGTACGCCCTGGAAACAGTGGCATCAGTCCTATCTTGTCACCCACGCAGAGGACTGGGTTGGAGCATTGACATAGTTCGAGTCACTAGCATGTTTTTGGACCAGACATACCTGATTATTGCCATACCATTAATTGATGTATGTCAGTGATAGGCAGGTGTAGGCTACATCACATCAGGACTGGGTCAGTCCTTCCTGTCACACCAACCATGCCTATAATGCTGAGGCCTTGGTGTTTTCTGAGAACCCTTGGGTAAGTTGACGGAAAGCACTATTTTCTCCAAAACAAGACTTTGCCCATCTGTCAGGCAGGTGCTCGCTTCACCCCCCCCCAAGGTTAATTTTCAATCTTTCAAAACTGAAAACATCTATGGAGGATAACAATAGGATCTTTATGAAGTATTTTATGAAGACACCTTTTGGTTATTGGACCAGATCACCTCATCCAAAATGTATGGACCAAACACAGAGAAACACAGAGAGGCATTTTTGGCCCCTTCCCCTGTGAAACGCAGCTAGGGCAATAGCTGGGGCTGTGAGTGGCTGTGAAACCACAGTCGCCGCCGGCCTTTCAATCATTGACCACAGGAATGTCTTTCTTGCGGCCACCTCACGGTAGACTCCCCTGCCCTAAGAGCCCGTCCATGCTGTGTCTTTTTCACCTGGCCAGCGAATTCCTGGCGGAACAAACAAGGGCAGAGGTTTGTCGCCCCAGAGCCGTGGGAGCTCACTGCTCCTTAATCATCCGTCTCTCCCTCTTTCTCTCTCACTCTCCCTCTTTCTCTCTCACTCTCCCTCTTTCTCTCTCTGGCTCCCTCTTTCTCTCTCACTCTCCCTCTTTCTCTCTCACTCTCCCTCTTTCTCTCTCACTCTCCCTCTTTCTCTCTCACTCTCCCTCTTTCTCTCTCCCTCTCCCTCTTTCTCTCTCCCTCTCCCTCTTTCTCTCTCACTCTCCCTCTTTCTCTCTCACTCTCCCTCTTTCTCTCTCTGGCTCCCTCTTTCTCTCTCACTCTCCCTCTTTCTCTCTCTGGCTCCCTCTTTCTCTCTCACTCACCCTTTTTCTCTCTCCCTCTCCCTCTTTCTCTCTCTGGCTCCCTCTTTCTCTCTCACTCTCCCTCTTTCTCTCTCTGGCTCCCTCTTTCTCTCTCACTCTCCCTTTCTCTCTCCCTCTCCCTCTTTCTCTCTCACTCTCCCTCTTTCTCTCTCACTCTCCCTCTTTCTCTCTCACTCTCCCTCTTTCTCTCTCTGGCTCCCTCTTGCTCCGTGTCACTCTTTGTCAATTATGTGTTTTCTGACTTTCTTTTTTCTAGTCCGTGCTCTTTCATACACTCATTCATTTGAATATTGAACAGACAAAATGTGAGGTTATTACTTGAGGTTTATCTATGAATATTCATTCCAGAGATGAATGAAGATAGGCCTATGTTTGTAACGTTTTATTCATATGATTTATTCAAATATCAAATTGTGAAATTTGTCAAATTGTCAAATTTTTTAAATGCATCCCACTGTATATTCTCAGTTTCATTCCCTGGCCACTAATGGGGCGAGGTGTGATTGTTCACCGTCCTGTAGCCCTGTGATCAAAGCCTGTGCCTGTGCACTCCTTGCCAGGGCGGTAACTGTACAAGGCATCCAGCCTCTGAACCTGAACCTGCTGACTCACATGCTCCTTGTGAATGTGTTGGATCAGAACCACCACAGGCAGGAGGAGGAGACAGTTGTTGTGCCCTCACACAGCCAGACAGTCGTTCCCCTTTGATCGATAAATGTTGACTGTGGGGTCATGGAAACCCATGGCACTTGAGCCTGTAAGTCTTTGAAACACGTCTAGGACGTGATGTTAATGACCAGGGGATGTCACAGTGTTTAATGACCAAGGGACGTCACAGTGTTCTCTATGAGTCCATGAGCTTGCATAAATTCTTCCAACTCTTCTAACCAAAGTAGGGCAGAGATTTCTCATATCTTAAAGTAAGTCGGACAGGGCATTACCTATTGTATACTGGAATATTCTAACTCACAAAGCAGCGGGCTTGACAGTGCCATGTACCATTGTCCAAATTCCTGGCTTAGTCAAAAAGGAACGTGTTAGTGACTCATATGGTCAAATATAACTAAAAGAATCACGTTGTTGTATCTTTCTGGTTAAACAGACATTCAAGGCTAGGTATTAAGTCAAACGTAACCCTAAAGGAATTATTAGACACAGCTGAGTTGCTCAATATTTTTTGCTCAAAGATAAGGTAGTGTTAAAATAGAGTACTGCATCATTGGATTCATATAGGGAAGAGTGGGGTAAGTTGAGCCATCCTTATTTATAGGAAACCATACACAAAATCAATACTTTGACCAAATATTTAGGAAGAGGTCATAATTTCATGGAGTCTGTAAATGAATTAACCACAAGGGGGGGAAAAAGTGGTAAGGAAGTTAGGTCCAGTTTCACCAAGTCAAATGAATTTATTGTGTTACAGGTTTCATGATGCTTGTATTTTTACCAAAGTAGATACTTTTAAGATTGTTCTATACATCAGTTGTCTCTATTAGCTTCAATATGAGGTCCTAAACCTAGCAAGTGCATCCTTGTAGCTGTGTGGGCTAATATAGGCAAAATGTTTGCCTTGGGGTAAGTTGAGCCAATGGCCATGGGGTGAGCCAATGGCAAGTTGAGCGAATTTAAGTGTTTTCTTCACAGGCAAGGCATTATCGCAGGGATATGGCATAACAACAATCTTAAACGTTTTTTAAAAAGTGCTAAGTGTTTGTTAGGTGTTAAGCCTGTGTTAAAATATGCTTAAAATGATATTTTTTTTATCTAAAAAGTGGTTGTGATTGTGTTGAATTGTGTTTTGGAAAAAAGATAGACATGGTTTTAGAAAGGTAGTGGTAATATGTTTTATTCAGTACAGAAATGACTTAACTTACCTTGCCAAGAGACAACTTTTTTTGGACAAGCTATGTTTTCAAAACTGTAATGTTTACATGAACTCTGATTATTTCCAGGGATACACAACATCCTGAATATATATAGATATCATTGTTAGAAAGAATACTCTATTTCCCTTGACGGAATGACGCTGAATGTAAGAAAGGATGGCTCAACTTACCCCACTCTAACCTACTGTATAACCATCAATTACATTTCGATATCAAAGTTGAACACTTTATTATGCGGTATCCGTAGCGATCACCTCCCTCTATCCGGAGTGACCAATGGATCTTTCTTTCAGTTTCTGTCTTACAGATTTCCCACAATGATTCCACAGTGGTGTGAGACATGTTGTATCCAAGTCCACCTTCCGTATCAGAAGTCTGTTATCATTAACTAACCTCTATAAATGCCTTTAAAACTCCCATGCAACTCACTCAAACAGGGACAATTGACTTCACATGTGCCGCGTCGCTGGAGAGTCATTGATTGACAAATCACAAGCTGCCTGGGAAGTGACTCTGTTCTCAATGTCTTCTGCAACTCCTCAGCCGATTCAGTTGGAGTAAAATACCTTAGGAATAGCATATTGAGATACATTCGATAGACAATGACTGCAAAACAATTCCACAATGCACCCAAACAGAACATTTGAGCTTTAAAATCACATACATCTAAAACTGGCATTGTTGATTAACATTTTGACTAATGACCACTATAGATCCTATGAGTCATACATACATCATTTTTCTGCAGATGAATGCCAAAGGTAGTTGTTCTAGCATGTTATAGGCCAAAGCAGAACAAAGTCCTCTGCTCTGCACAACATACTGTGACGTGGAAATAAAGTATGAATTGAATTGGTTTGCATTGAATTGACTGATATACAACGTCCTATGATATTATCTGTTCAAACAAAGTCTGTTCTAACTATTTCGGCCTTGACATGTACGTCCTACTTTGTTAGGATGTTTATTTGGAGAGAGCAGTAGTGTGACGTGCTGGTTGCAGTCAGTCAGAGGGCCTCTCATTCTAAAAGTGAAACTTTGGTCCTGTTTTTACTGTGGGCTGAATAGGCTATATTTTGTTAGGTTGGTCGGTGCAGCTGCCCTTAGCTCAGGATTGATAACGTAAGGCCTTTCAACCTCCCACGCAGGCAGCGATACCACGGCCCTGTCCTTTGTTCTCCTAGCTCCTTTACCTTCTCAAACACCAATGGTCCTGCAGAGACCAGCTGTGCCCTCCACGAAACGTCAAAACTAAGATAGAAGGGGAGAAAGAAAAAAAACGTTCCTCAATTACCTCCGTCGCCTGGAAACAAATGTAATTCGGCAAATTCATGGATAGTGTGTGTCAGCTAACTTTGGGGCAAAGTTTAATCCGTGCTGTTTTCTCCTCCAAGCTCTCTTATCTTTCATTGAGTATTTGAGGTTAATTGTTTGAACGTTTTGCCTGAATCTGAGTAAACCAACCACTAGGCGCACCACATCATTTCAACGTGGGTAATTGGGTAATATTTGGTTGAGACGTTAATCAATCAAATTACAACCTATATTCACCCACTGATAAAGACAGCCAAAAGTTTGTTGATTTGCCAACGCGTTATCACTGCGCTTTCAACCATTTAAAAGCACACTAAAGTTAAATTGGGAATACAATCTCAGATATTTCTGTTTACACAACAGATCATGTTATCACTGTGCTTCATCTAATAGCAGAACCAAATTACCTGTATTGCAGTTGAGATTACATGAAATGTCCATGGTGCAAGTGATCAATGCTGTTCGAGTTTCTTCACAGATTATTACAGCAATTGTGAAGATCTCCACAGACCTGCGGTGACCTATGCATGCTATCTTGAACATGCACCCTTTATATGATTACATAAGAAGACATGTACAGTTACAGTAACCTCAAAATAAAGCCATGGAATTTACTCATTTTAAAGGCCCAATGAAGTCAAGAACGTGATTTTCCTGTGTTTTAAATATATTGCCACACTATGAGGTTGGAATAATACTGTGAAATTGTGAAAATTATGATACCGTAATTCTCTTTCAGTCTAAGAGCTGTTTGAAAAGACTGGTGACTGACTGGTGACTTCACCAGGTGATAAAATAGTTAAAAGACCAATGGCGATTTTAGCATGTACATTTTGGTGGGGCAAACTCTCACAAAATATTCAGCACTTTTGAAATGTACAGCAACAGAATTCAGAAAATGGGCCGCTCTTACAGTATTCTCCCCGTACACCAAGTCAGAACCGTAGGATAAATAAAGTGGGATAAATAAAGCAGACAATGAAAGCTCTTACAATATTTGATGATGATGTTTCTCTAAACAGGCTACATGTGCACCACCAAGCTCAGAACAGTAGGCTTAACTATGAGAGGAAAAGGGACCAAGTGATTTGGGTGAGGCACATGGGCTACTAACAGATTACTACCCAACATACACTTAGTATTACTTTTTAAGCTACAGTATACACATATCTCTAGCATATTAAATAAATTAAGCAGCAGCATACAATACATTTTTGGATTCACCTTGTTGTGCTGTGCTCACTTGAACAGGAAGGAGGCGCTGCGGTCTTTTGTGGGCAAATTTTATCATCAAAGTCTGGCATTCTCTGGATTTATGGTGCTTTCAAGACAACTGGGAACTTTGAAAAAACAAGGTTGAATCTTCAGGTCGGAGTTCTTGAAAGAGGCCCGAGTTGCCGACTTGGAATTCCAAGTTGGATGAACGTTCAAAACGTATTTTCCCAGTCGGAGCAAATTGTTTTCAGATTTCCCAGTTGTCTTGAACTCATTGAAGTATGAGATTTCCCAGTTCCGAGTATCCAGTTATTTTGAAAGCCGCAGAAGTCATGTTGGATTGACACTAAGACCAATGTTGAAAGTTTATCATCAACTGCTTGGAAAAGAGAACTTCAAACCCAGACTTGGACCACACGTCCACTCAACTGAATAGCTGGCAAAAGAATGCTTGCAGTTAGCCACTGATTCCTTCCAAAACACTAATTGTTGAATTTGTGATTTCCAACTTGTTGTGTAATGTTTATGTCCAATGGCAGATGAGCACCGATACATTTGATCAATAATTTCTCTTCATATGAGAAAGATTGAAAAGGATTTGCCAGTAGATTGTCGACTTGATTCATGATGATGACTGCTAGCTTGCTAGCTAAGATTTTGCGTGAGAAATTGCTCTTTGCTAAGAAGCTATTTTTGGCTATTTTTGGCTTTTATTTTAATTGAATTGAAAACATTTCAATTGAAAACATTCACAGTAGAAATGATTTAATATTGGAATAAAAATGGCTGCATTGGACCTTTAGGGCTGAATGTTACATTAGTTTGTAAGTCTTAACTTTTGGCTATTTACTGTATTACAAAAGTAACATTGAATTTGTCACACCCTGATCTGTTTCACCCATCTTGTGCTTGTCTCCACCCTCCTCCAGGTGTCGCCCATATTCCCCATTATTCCCTGTGCATTTATACCTGTGTTTTCTGTTTGTCTGTTTCCAGTTCGTCCCTACTCCTGTTCTCTAGTCCCTGTTTTCTAGTTCTTCTGGTTTTGACCACTCTTCCTGCCCTGACCCTGAGCCTGCCTGCTTACAGATCTTGGCTCGCTCATCTCCTTGACCATCCGGACCGATGGTGGCTACGGCAACGTAGGAGGGAGAGGAGGTCTGATTACGGTCCCACTCGCTCGCCCAAGGATCCCACCTCGTCTCTGAGGAATCCCGGAAATTCCCGGCGTCTAGGTTCCCCGAGAGAATCCGAGGTTACCCGAGTTACCCCAAGAGTCTCCAAGTGCTGCCGACTCGCCTCTTCCGGAGCCGATGCAATTCGGCAGAGCTAGGTTGTCTCCAGCCGAACGTTTACGCATAGTTAACCAAGAGTTGTCTGTATTGTGGGACAACCGGTCATTACGTATCTACCTGTACATTAAAATACCACACTCATCAGTAGATACGATTACTTTCCTCCTCCCTTTACTCATACCCCTCTCCATGTCATCCTGTTGTGGTGCGACCAGTCAAAATCTCTCAGGGTACTCATTGATTCTGGGGCTAATGAGAGTTTCATGGACACTACCATGGTGTTAGAACTGGGCATCCACACTCAGCCCCTCTCCATTCCCATGGACGTTAGAGCGGTGGCTGGGCGCTCCATAGGCAGAGTCACCCACAATACAACTCCTATCAACCTGCGACTGTCAGGGAACCACAGTGAGCCTATGCAGTTCACGCTCATCAAGTCTACTCAGGTACCCGTGGTATTGGGGTTTTCATGGCTCCAGCGATACAATCCCCTCATTGACTGGACTGCCGGTGCCAGTTCTGCCACGCCCATTGCATGGAGTCGGCGCAGCCAGCCCCGGGACATCTTCCTGTGGGCCCGGAACAAGCCTCGAACCTCTCCACTGTTCCCGCGGAGTACCAGGACCTCCGGGAGGTTTTTAGCAAGGCCCGGGCCACTTTGCTTCTTCTGCATCAACCCTATGACTGCGTGATCGCACTACACCACTGCGGGGACGGCTGTATTCACTGTCAGGTCAGGAGACCAAGGCTATGGAAAGGTACATTGAGGACTCCCTGGCTGCAGGGTGTATCCGTCCTTCTGCCTCTCCCGCCGGCTCAGGGTTCTTCTTTATGGAGAAGAGGGACAAAACCCTGTGCCCGTGCACCGACTACTGGGGCCTCAGCGGGTAACGGCTACCACTCATCGCCTCGGCTTTCAAGCCGCCCCAGGGAGCCACCATTTTCTCTAATTGGACTTGCGGAACGCCTACCATCTGGTGCGGATACGGGAAGGTGACGAGTGGAAGACAGCCTTCAACATGGCTAGCGGACACTACAAATAACTAGTGATGCCATTCAGTCTAACCAACGCTTCTGCTGTGTTCCAGGCCCTGGTTAACAACGTTCTCTGTGACATGTTGAACAGGTTCATGTTCAACGACATCCTCGTATTTTCCCGCTCAGCTCAAGAACACATTCTCCATGTCCAACAAGTCCTCCAGCGTCTCCTAGAGAACCAACTTTTTTGTTCACGCAGAAAATGCGAATTACTTCATTCCACCCTCTCCTTTCTTGGAGAGCGGTGTGAGCAGTGGTGGATTGGCCTCAAACTAGTCCAGAGTGCAGCCTCAACGCTTCCTAGAATTTGCGAAATTCTATCGCCGTTTTATCCGGGATTACAGCACCCTGGCTTCCCCCCTTTCAGCATTTAGCTCTTCCAAGGACCGCTTCACCACAGCTCCCATATTAATCCATCCGGACCCATCCCATCAGTTCATGGTGGAGGTCGACGCTATGGATGTCGAAGTGGGGACTGTCCTGTCCCAGAGTTTTGCCCTGGACCTTAAGATGCATCCCTGCTCCTTCTTCTCCCATAATAACGCCACAAAGAGGAATTATGATGTGGGTGATCGAGAACTACTCACGGTGAAGATGGCGTTGGAGGAGTGGAGGCACTGGTTAAAGGGGGTGGAACATCCATTTATTGTGTGGACAGATCACAAGAACCTGGAGTATCTCCGCAGCACCAAGCATCTTAACTCCAGCCAAGCTCGATGGGCTCTGCTTTTCACTCGGTTCAACTTTACCAACTCCTACCGCCCGGGGTCCAAGAATGTTAAGCTGGGTGCGCTTTCACGCCGCTATAGCCCTGCTGCTACACCCTCAGAGCCCGAGAACATCCTTCCTACCTTGTGTCTGGCGGCTGCACTCATCTGAGGAATGGAGATCCAGGCCCGTGAGGCGCAGCGTTCCCAGACGGACCTCGGGGGGGGGCCCGGCTAACCGGATGTTTGTCCCAGACGCTGCCCACTCCCCAATCCTATAATGGGCTCATTCCTCCAGGATTGCCTGCCACCCTGGCTCCTGTCAGATCCTGGCCTTTATGCGACAGCACTTTTGGTGGCCCACCATGGTCCCTGACGTCGCCGCATTTGTCGCCGCCTGCACTGTCTGTGCTCAGAATAAGACTCCTCGGCAAGCTCCGGCTGGCCTCCTTCAATTACTTCCTGTCCCTCACCATCCCTGGTCACATATATCCCTGGACTTTGTCACTGGTTTCCCTCCGTCTGATAGCAACACCACTATCCTTACGGTGGTGGACAGGTTTTCCAAAGCCGCCCATTTCATTCCCCTCCCCAAGCTACCCTCGAGACGGCCCAGCTCATGGTGCAGCACATCTTCCGGATTTATGGACTTCCGGTCTCCGACAGTGGTCCTCAGTTCTCTTCCAGGTTCTGGAAAGAGTTCTGCACACTCATTGGGTCGTTGGCCAGCCTGTCCTGCGGGTTTCACCCCCAGTCTAACGGCCATCCGGAGTGAGCCAATCAGGACCTGGAGATGACTCTTCGTTGCCTCATCTCCGCCAACCCCACCACCTGGAGCCAGCAACTCGTGTCGGTGGAATACGCCTGAAACACCCTCCCCTGCTCAGACACTGGTCTCTCGCCTATCGAGTGTTCGATGGGTTATCAGCCCCCGCTTTTCCTTAAACAAGAGGTCAGCATACCCTCGGCCCAGATGTTTGTCCACCGCTGTCGCCGTACCTGGAAGAGCCCAGTCTGCTCTTCTCAAAACCACCTCCAGGTATCGACGACAGGCGAACTGCCACCGGACCCCTGCTCTCCGTTATCATCTTGGGCAGAGGGTATGGCTGTCCACTCGGGATCTGCCCCTCCGGGTGGAGTCCCGCAAACTTTCCCCATGTTTTATCAGCCCTTTCCCCATCTCTAAGATTCTTAGCCCCTCTGCTGTTCGTCTTCTGTTGCCATCCAGCATACTGGGGTGAGGTGTCATAGGAACATCCTGGACCCAACCCTCATTGCTAAATTCCACCGCCGGCACCCGGTCAACCAGGTATGTGCCCGGTAGGATGTCAGGTGGCTTCTTTGGGGGGGGGGAGGCGCGACAACCCTGCAGGCGCGACACAAAACGCAGAAATAAAATATAAATCATGCCTTACCTTTGACGAGCTTCTTTTGTTGGCACTCCAATATGTCCCATAAACATCACAAATGGTCATTTTGTTCGATTAATTCTGTTGATATATATCCAAAATGTCAATTTATTTGGCGCGTTTGATCCAGAAAAACACAGCTTCCAATTTGCGCAACGTCACTACAAAATATCTGTAAACTTTGCCAAAACATTTCAAACTACTTTTGTAATAAAACGTTAGGTATTTTTAAACGTTACTAATCGATCAAATTGAAGACGGGACTATCTGTGTTCAATACAGGAAGACAACAAACTGACGCTACTTTTCGAGTCATGTGCCTCTCTCAAAAAGTACACTTCAAGTGACACTCATTCAAGATGGCCGTACTTCTTCATTACACAAAGGAATAACCTCAACCAATTTCTAAAGACTGGTGACATCTAGTGGAAGCGGTAGGAACAGCAAACAAGTCCCTTAGAAATCTAGTTTCGCAATGAAAAATCATTGAATAGACAGTGACTTCAAAAAAAAATCTGAATGGTTTGTCCTCGGGTTTTGCCTGCTACATAAGTTCTGTTATATTCACAGACGTGATTCAGAGTATTTTCAAATCTACTAATAATATGCATATCTTACATTCTGGGGATGAGTAGCAGGAAGTTGAATTTGGGCATGCTATTTATCCAAAAGTGAAAATGCTGCCCCCTATCCCAAAGAAGTTTAACTTGTTAACAAATTAATAGGCTATTTATTGCATTTCAAAAGTGATATTGAACTGTGTTTGGTTGTCAACGCAAGCAAATATCAATATTTCAAGGAGATTTAATTTATTATTAAGTTGTAGATAAACTGGAATTTAAGCCAGACTAAGTCAGTGGTACAGATGGAACTATCCAAGCAGAGGATACATTTCCATCAAATGTTGATATTTGGTTGTGTTGACAACCAAACCCAATTGAATATCACTAAATATTATTACATTTGAAATCAACCGGAGCTCGAAACCCTAGGCCTGTTGTATTGTCTATTTTTTGTTGAATTA